>NC_057805.1:138748545-138885062 GCF_018294505.1 Triticum aestivum
TATTTTGGAGGATGTTGAATCTTATAATATTTATGAAAGTGGATTTGGAGAGGTCATGACTTTATTTAGTGATGAGTCCACTATCTTGGAAGAGGTTTCAATCGATTATGATGAGGACAAAGTTGCTACTTATGATGATTATTGTGATGAAACTTATGCTATAAAAAGTAGTGATGATTATATTTATAAAACTTGTCATGATTATGATTACCCTTTTTCTGAACATTACTCTTTTAATGTGGAAACAATTTATAGTATTCGAGTCTCTTATGATACTCCCACTACCATTCATGAGAAGAAATTTGCTTATGTGGATAGTAATAAAAATTCTATGCTTGTAGATCATGAAAAGAATGCTTTAGGTGTTGGTTATATTGTTGAATTCATTCATGATGCTACTGAAAATTATTATGAGGGAGGAGCATATGCTTGTAGGAATTGCAATAATATCAAGTTTCCTTTCTATGTGCTTAAAGTTTTGAAGTTATGCTTGTTTTACCTTCCTATGCTAGTTGATTATTGTTCCCATAAGTTGTTTGCTCACAAAATCCCTATGCATAGGAAGTGGGTTAGACTTAAATGTGCTAGTCATATTCTTCATGATGCTCTCTTTATGTTTCAATTCTTATCTTTTATGCGAGCATCATTGAAATCATCATGCCTAGCTAGGGGCGTTAAACGTTAGCGCTTGTTAGGAGGCAACCCAATTTTATTTTAGTCTCTTGCTTTTTGGTTCTGTTTAGTAATAAATAACTAATCTAGCTTCTGTTAAGATCTAGCCTCTGGTTAGATGTGGTTTTATGTTTTATTTAGTGTTTGTGCCAAGTAAGACCTATAGGATCTTCTTGGATGATAGTTATTTGATCGTGCTGAAAATTCCAGAAACTTTCTGTTCACGAAAACAATTGTTTAAAATCACCAGAACGTGATAAAATACTGATTCCAATTGCAGCAGATCAATAATCAAATTATCTAGGTCTTCCTATTTTGGTAGAATTTTTTGAGTTTCAGAAGTTTGCATTAGTTACAGATTACTACACTGTTCTGTTTTTGACAGATTCTGTTTTTCGTGTGTTGTTTGCTTATTTTGATGAACCTATGGCTAGTAAAATAGTTTATAAACCATAGAGAAGTTGGAATACAGTAGATTTAACACCAATACAAATAAATAATGAGTTCATTACAGTACCTTTAAGTGGTGTTTTGTTTTCTTTCGCTAACGGAGCTTACGAGTTCTCTGTTGAGTTTTGTGTTGTGAAGTTTTCAAGTTTTGGGTAAAGATTCGATGGACTATGGAATAAGGAGTGGCAAGAGCCTAATCTTGGGGATGCCCAAGGCACCCCAAGGTAATATTCAATGATAACCAAGAGCCTAAGCTTGGGGATGCCCCGGAAGGCATCCCCTCTTTCGTCTTCGTTCATCGGTAACTTTACTTGTAGCTATATTTTTATTCACCACATGATATGTGTTTTGCTTGGAGCGTCATTTTATTTTCTTTATCTTTGCTTGCTGTTTGAATAAAATACCAAGATCTGAAATTCTCAATGTTAGAGAGTCTTCACATAGTTGCATAATTATTAAGGGATAATTAGATTTATGCCCCTAGTTGTGTCCCACTCGTCTGTTTTACCCCTAATTCCCAAAAGTCACTGGTTCTGTCCAAGTCACTTTGCTCCTATTATGCTTTTGCCCTTTGACCGTTTGACCATCAGTTTGAAAACTTCATAACTAATTCATACTAAATCAGAAAAATGCAAATAAGATACCAAAATGTTCAGAAAAACATCACCTATATGTCAGTGTCATTTGCATTCATGAAAAAAGTGTTGGAAAGTGCCCATCCGAGTTTTAGCTCTTATGCTACCACCATGAATAGTAAAATCTAAAAAAAATCAATTTTTTTTAAGAAAATTGGTGGCAAAGAATGACAAATGTTTTAAGTGCCTGCCAAGTTTCATCAGGGAATAACATTCGTGGGTGCCGTGGCAAAAAAACAATCAGCACTCCAAAATAGATTATTTTTTTGCCACGACTTCCACGAATGTCGTTCCCTAATGAAACTTGGCAAGCACTTAGAACACTTGTTGTTCTTCGCCACCATTTTTTTTGAATTTTTTTGAATTTTTTTAGAGTTCACTATTCATGGTGGTATCAAAAGAGCTAAAAGTCGGATGTGCACTTTCCAATACTTTTTTCATGAATGCAAATGACACTGACATATAGGTGATGTTTTTGTGAACATTTTGGTATCTTATTTGCATTTTTCTGATTCAGTATGAATTAGTTATGAAGTTTTCAAACTGACGGTCAAACGGTCAAAGGGCAAAAGCATAAGAGGAGCAAAGTGACTTGGACAGAACCGGTGACTTTTGGGAATTAGGGGTAAAACAGACGAGTGGGACACAACTAGGGGCATAAATCTAATTATCCCAATTATTAAACTACTCATTGATCTTCACTTATATCTTTCGGAGTAGTTTGTCGTTTGCTCTAGTGCTTCACTTATATCTTTTAGAGCACAATGGTGGTTTTATTTTGAAGAAATAGATGAACTCTCGTGCTTCACTTATATTATTTTGAGAGTCCTAAACAGCATGGTAATTTTCTTTGGTTATGAATTTAGTCCTAATATGATGGGCATCCAAGATGGATATAATAAAAACTTTCATATAAAGTGCATTGAATACTATGAGAAGTTTGATTCCTTATGATTGTTTTGAGATATGAAGATGGTGATATTAGAGTCATGCTAGTTGAGTAGTTGTGAATTTGAGAGATACTTGTGTTAAAGTTTGTGATTCCCGTAGCATGCACGTATGGTGAACCGTTATGTGATGAAGTCGGAGCATGATTTATTTATTGATTGTCTTCCTTATGAGTGGCGGTCGGGGACGAGCGATGGTCTTTTCCTTCCAATCTATCCCCCTAGGAGCATGCGCGTAGTACTTCGTCTCGATAACTAATAGATTTTTGCAATAAGTATGTGAGTTCTTTATGACTAATGTTGAGTCCATGGATTATACACACTCTCACCCTTCCACCATTGCTAGCCTCTCTAATACCGTGCACCTTTCGCCGGTATCATACACCCACCATATACCTTCCTCAAAACAGCCACCATACCTACCTATTATGGCATTTCCATAGCCATTCCGAGATATATTGCCATGCAACTTTCCACCGTTCCATTTATTATGACACGCTCCATCATTGCCATATTGCTTTGCATGATCATGTAGTTGACATCGTATTTGTGGCAAAGCCACCGTTCATAATTCTTTCATACATGTCACTCATGAGTCATTGCACATCCCGGTACACCGTCGGAGGCATTCATATAGAGTCATATCTTGTTCTAAGTATTGAGTTGTAATTCTTGAGTTGTAAGTAAATAAAAGTGTGACGATCATCATTATTAGAGCATTGTCCCAAGTGAGGAAAGGATGATGGAGACTATGATTCCCCCACAAGTCGGGATGAGACTCCGGACGAAAAATAAAAAAAAAGAGAAAAAGAAAAGAAAAAAAGAGGCCATAAAAAAAAGAGAAAAGGCCCAAATAAAAAAAAATTAAAAAATGAGAGAAAAAGAGAGAAGGGGCAATGCTACTATCCTTTTACCACACTTGTGCTTCAAAGTAGCACCATGATCTTCATGATAGAGAGTCTCCTATGTTGTCACTTTCATATACTAGTGGGAATTTTTCATTATAGAACTTGGCTTGTATATTTCAATGATGGGCTTCCTCAAAATGCCCTAGGTCTTCGTGAGTAAGCAAGTTAGATGCACACCCACTTAGTTTCTTTTTGAGATTTCATACACTTATAGCTCTAGTGCATCCGTTGCATGGCAATCCCTACTCACTCACATTGATATCTATTGACGGGCATCTCCATAGCCTGTTGATACGCGTAGTTGATGTGAGACTATCTTCTCCTTTTTGTCTTCTCCACAACCACCATTCTATTCCACCTATAGTGCTATGTCCATGGCTCACGCTCATGTATTGCGTGAAAGTTTAAAAGGTTTGAGAACATCAAAAGTATGAGGCAATTGCTTGGCTTGTCATCGGGGTTGTGCATGATTTAAATATTTTGTGTGATGAAGATAGAGCATAGCCAGACTATATGATTTTGTAGGGATAGCTTTCTTTGGCCATGTTATTTTGAGAAGACATTATTACTTTGTTAGTATCCTTGAAGTATTATTATTTTCATGTCAATATTAAACTTTTATCTTGAATCTTATGGATCTGAATATTCTTGCCACAATAAAGAAAATTACATTGAGAATTATGTTAGGTAGCATTCCACATCAAAAATTCTGTTTTTATCATTTACCTACTCGAGGACGAGCAGGAATTAAGCTTGGGGATGCTGATACGTCTCCAACGTATCTATAATTTTTGATTGTTCCATGCTCTTATATTATCTGTTTTGGATGTTTATGGGCTTTATTATACACTTTTATATTATTTTTGGGACTAACCTATTAACCCAGAGCCCAGTGCCAGTTTCTGTTTTTCTCCTTGTTTCAGTGTTTCGCAGAAAAGGAATATCAAACGGAGTCCAAATGGAATGAAACCTTCGGAAAAGTTATTTTTGGAAAGAAAGCAATACGGGAGACTTGGAGTGCACGTCAGGGGATCAACAAGGAGGGCACGAGGCAGGGGGCGCGCCCTCCACCCTCGTGGGCCCCTCGTGCCTCCCCTTACTGACTTCTTTTGCCTATATATTCCCATATACCCTAAAACCTTCGGGGAATAGAATAGATCGGGAGTTCCGCTGCCGCAAGCCTCTGTAGCCACCAAAAACCAATCGGGACCCTGTTCCGGCACCCTGCCGGAGGGGGGATCCCTCACCGGTGGCCATCTTCATCATCCCGGCGCTCTCCATGACGAGGAGGGAGTAGTTCACCCTCGGGGCTGAGGGTATGTACCAGTAGCTATGTGTTTGATCTCTCTCTCTCTCTCTCGTGTTCTTGAGGTGATACAATCTTGATGTATCGTGAGCTTTGCTATTGTAGTTGGATTATGATGTTTCTCCCCCTCTACTCTCTTGTAATGGATTGAGTTTTCCCTTTGAAGTTATCTTATCGGATTGAGGCTTTAATGATTTGAGAACACTTGATGTATGTCTTGCGTGGGATAACCGTGGTGACAATGGGTTATTCTATTGATTCACTTGATGTATGTTTTGGTGATCAACTTGCGGGTTCCGCCCATGAACCTATGCATAGGGGTTGACACACGTTTTCATCTTGACTCTCCGGTAGAAACTTTGGGGCACTCTTTGAAGTTCTTTGTGTTGGTTGAATAGATGAATCTGAGATTGTGTGATGCATATCGTATAATCATACCCACGGATACTTGAGGTGACATTAGAGTATCTAGGTGACATTAGGGTTTTGGTTGATTTGTGTCTTAAGGTGTTATTCTAGTACGAACTCTATGATAGATCGAACGGAAAGAATAGCTTCATGTTATTTTACTATGGACTTTTGAATAGATCGATCAGAAAGAATAACTTTGAGGTGGTTTCGTACCCTACAATAATTTCTTCGTTTGTTCTCCGCTATTAGTGACTTTGGAGTGACTCTTTGTTGCATGTTGAGGGATAGTTATATGATCAAATTATGTTATTATTGTTGAGAGAACTTGCA
Source organism: Triticum aestivum (assembly GCF_018294505.1). NCBI lineage: Eukaryota > Viridiplantae > Streptophyta > Magnoliopsida > Poales > Poaceae > Triticum > Triticum aestivum. The sequence goes on from NC_057805.1 coordinate 138,754,205, forward strand.
CTAGTGAAAGTATGAACCCTAGGCCTTGTTTCGAAGCATTGCAATACCGTTTACGCTCACTTTTATCTTTAGTTACCTTGCTGTTTTTATATTTTCATATTACAAAAACCTATATCTACCATCCATATTGCACTTGTATCACCATCTCTTCGCCGAACTAGTGCACCTATACAATTTACCATTGTATTGGGTGTGTTGGGGACACAAGAGACTCTTTGTTATTTGGTTGCAAGGTTGTTTGAGAGAGACCATCTTCATCCTACGCCTCCCATGGATTGATAAACCTTAGGTCATCCACTTGAGGGAAATTTGCTACTGTCCTACAAACCTCTGCACTTGGAGGCCCAACAACGTCTACAAGAAGAAGGTTGTGTAGTAGACATCAGTATTCGCCTAGGAGCCCAAGCAGCTGGTGGGAGTCCCGAGGGGAGTAATTGAGCACCACTTGAGGGTGTGACCTAATGTGTGCCCGGTAAAGCAGAAGGCACGACGACAGTCTACAGAGAAGCAGTCCTTCATCGTCTAGGAAACCCGCAAGCTGCAGGCAGCGGGCGTCATCCGCGAAGTCCGATATCCAGAGTAGCTGGCGAACCCTGCCGTTGTGCCGAAGAAGGGCGGGAAGGAACCGCACGTGTGTCGACTTCACCAACCTCAACAAAGCCTGCCCTTAGGACCCGTTCCCGCTTCCACGCATCGATCAAATCGTTGACTCCACCGCCGAGTGTGACCTGCTGTGTTTCCTAGATGCCTTATCCGGTTACCACCAGATCAAGATGGCGGTGCAGGACGTGGAGAAGACGGCCTTCTTAACCCCATGCGGAGTGTACTGTTACACCTGCATGCCGTTCAGGCTGCGTAACGCTGGGGTGACCTTCCAGCGGCTGATGCACACCACTCTGGGTCAACAACTCGGGAGGAACGCAGAGGCCTACGTCGACCACATTGTGGTAAAATCTCGGGAGGCAAGGACCCTTATTCAGGATTTGGAGGAAACCTTTGCCTGCCTATGGACGGTAGATCTGCGGCTCAACCCGGAGAAATGCGTGTTCGGCGTCCCCTCCGGCAAGCTGTTGGGTTTCCTCATGTCGCACAGGGGGGTCGAGGCAAACCCAGAGAAGGTCAAGGCAATAGAAGACATGAGCCCGCCGCAGACTCTCAAGGAAATGCAAAATCTCGCGGGCTGTGTGACCTCGATGGGGTGCTTCATCTCCAAGCTGGGGGAGCGTGCCCTCCCGTTCTTCAAGCTGATGAAGAAGAAGGGCCCGTTCGAGTGGACCCCGGAGGCCGACGCAGTGTTTCAAGACCTCAAGAGGTACCTAACCAGCCCGCCGATGATGGTGGCACCGCGCCCCCTCGAGCCCCTGGTGCTTTACCTGGCCGCCATGCCCCATTCCGCTAGCGCGGCGCTGGTAGCCGTCCGGGAGGAGTGTCAAGCCAAGAGCCTGCCGCGCGACGCCACACATTCGGCTGGAATGATGCAGCGCCAAGACGGCGCTGCTGAAGCCGCTGCAGCGCTAGCGGATGACCGGGCCCCACAAGACCACCCTCGCAAGGTCACGATGGCACCGACGGGTGACCGACCTCCCGAGGGCCCCCAGTCTCAGGGAGCGCCCCGGCCTCAGGAGATCTCGGACCCCAACAGCGCTCCCGTCCTCGTTGAGCACCTAGTATACTTTGTCAGCACGGTACTATGGGACGCACGAGTGCGCTACCCCATGTCGTAGAAGCTTTTGCTCGTGCTCCTCGTGGCCTCGCGCAAGTTACGCCACTACTTTCAAGGCCACCCCATCAAGGTCGTCTCGGCGTACCCGCTGGAGAGGGTACTCCGGAGCCCCAATGCTGCAGGGAGGGCACCGAATGGAACATCGAATTATAGGCATTCCAGCTGGAGTTCAGCACCACCAGGGTCATCGAGGGAGCCGCACTCGCCGACTTCGTGGCAGAATGGACTGACGCTCTAAAGCACGATGCGGGCGAGGACCGATCTCTCTCGCCAAGAAGCGAAGCACCCGATGGCTGGGTCATGTACTTCGACGATGCTTTTGAGCGCTAGGGCGCGGGGGCTGGCGCCATGCTCATCTCGCCCACCCAAGACAAGCTCTACTACGCCGTGCAACTCTGCTATCAGCGGGGCGAGAAGGTCTCCAACAACATCGCAGAGTATGAAGGTTTGATCGCCGACCTCAAGGCTGCGGTGGCCTTGGGGGTAAAGCGCCTCACCATCAAGGGCGACTCACAGCTCCTCGTCAATTTCTCCAACAAGGTGTACGAACGAAAGGACGAGCACATGGAGGCGTACCTCGCGGAGGTATGAAAGATGGAGAAGCAATTTTTGGGCCTGGAGCTACAGCATGTGCCCCGTGGCACGAACAAGGAAGCCGACGATATCGCCAAGAGGGCGTCCAAGTGTCAGCCACAGGAACCCGGTGTCTTTGAGGAGCGGCTCTTCAAGCCTTCAGCGGCCCCTCCGGCTACAGAGCCAGCACCGTCCCTAGAGGAGCTTCCCCCGCTACCTGCCTCTAGAGCCCCCGCCCGCGGCCCGACCTCAGGAGCGCGCCTGCTCCTCGCGCTCGAGCCTCAGGAGGGGTGTTGGACCGAAGAATTCAAGACGTACCTACTGCGAGGGGCCCTGTCAGAGAAGGAGGAGGACGCGGAACGCGTGGCTCGGCAAGCTACAGCCTACTGCATCTGGGACGGTGAGCTATACCAAAAACGACCGAATGATGTTTCCTTGCGATGCATCTCTAGGGAGCAGGGGTGCGAACTGCTGGGTGACATACATGGCAGAGACTACGGGCACCACTCGTCGTCGCGCACCCTGGTGGTCAAGGCGTTCCGCAGCGGGTTCTACTGGCCCACGGCACTCAGCGACGCAACCGAGCTGGTGAGATCCTGCGAGGCCTGCCAGTTCCATGACAAGCAAATCCACCAGCCCGCTCAGGGCCTCCAGACAATCCCGCTCTCGTAGTTGTTTGCGGCCTGGGGGCTGGACATCCTGGGCCCATTCCCCCGAGTGCCCGGGGGCTACCGCTACCTCTACGTAGCCATCAATAAGTTCACCAAATGGCCGGAGGTGGAAGCCGTCCGCACCATCCCAGCCGACTCCACGGTCAGGTTCATCAAGGGCCTAGTGAGCCGTTTCGGGGTCCCTAACCGCATCATCACCGACAACGGCTCGCAGTTCACTAGCAATATCTTCAAAACATATGGTGCTAATCTTGGAACACAGATATGCTACGCCTCAGTAGCACACCCCAGGAGCAACGGCCAGGCCGAGCGCGCTAACGCGGAGGTCCCGAGGGGCCTCAAGACAAGGACCTTCAAGAAGAAGCTCGACGCCTGCGGCAGGGGCTCGTACGACGAGCTCCAGTCCGTGCTTTGGTCCATCTGCACCACAGCCACCAAGCCGACAGGCAAGACTCTGTTCTTCCTCGTCTACGAAGCCGAAGCGGTTCTCCCACACGAGGTCAGGCATTGCTCTGTGCAGGTCCTGGCATTTGACGAGGCACATCAGGACGCCATGCAGGGGATGGACCTCGTGCTGGGGGAGGAATGCCGCCGCCAAGCCTCACTCCGTGCGGCGAGGTACCAGCAGGCACTGCGGCAGTATCACTGCCGCAGCGTCCGCTCCAGGACGCCCGAGGTGGGCGATCTCGTCCTAAGGCGGGTGCTCTCCAGGGAAGGGTTGCATAAGCTCTCGCCCATGTGGGAGGGCCCGTTCAGGATTGCCCGCGTCTCTAGGCCTGGCGCTGTGCGCCTGGAGACGCAGGACAGGGTTCCCATCCAGAACGCCTGGAACATCCAACACCTCCGGAAGTTCTACCATGAAGCAAGGCCCAGTGCCTGTGAAGGTCTCTGCCCGTGACACTCTCACGTAATAATGAGTGGGGTTGTACATGCCCCGGAGTCTCCGAAGTGCCGGCCTCGGGCCTCGGGGGCTCCCTCCCACGTCCTAGTGGCAGCACTTAGCTCCGCGTTGGTGAGAAGACTAGACTAGGTGCCGGACGCGGCTGTTCATTTGCTTTCTGTAGTTGGTTTGCAACCATTTTTATGAAATTTGAAGTTCTGGTGTTTCTCGATTGGTCGGTTGAGTCTTTTCTTTTCTCTACTTCCTTGCTTGGTTCTTTGTTTTGCGCCAGGGAGGACGGCAGTTGCCCGACGCTCTCCCTCGTGCGCCTCGCGTGGGGACTGGGCAGGTGTGTGCATTCGGGCTAGCCTAAGCCACGGACACACCTCGCCAAAGCCCTGTCGCTCCAGAGCTTCGGCTCCCCTGACTTTCGCGAGGCGCCCTCGATTGAGCTCGCGATTGGCGCACCCTTCTAAGTCCGTGCCCCACGGGTACCGCGGCGTGGTGCACTAGGCCATGATTATCCCATGCCTGAGGCCTCGCGCAAGGAAGGATAAGGCACCCGACAGACGTCCTAACAAATTCTGTAGCTTTGTGACGCCTCCCAAGGTCAACGGCCCCTGAGTCAGCAGCAAGGAGGGCTCACCAGGTGCCAGAGGGCGCGCCCTCACGAGACAGGAAACTACCCCAGGCGCATCCAGCTAAGTTATCCCTCTATGTCTACATGAAGCACGAATGCCATAACACAATACAGGAACAATAAACATAACACAGGCGGCATAAAAATTACGGTTCATTACACACCCTCGCAGGGCCCCATACTTGTTTCTTGGAATGCAGGAAGAAAGGAAAGGACAAGCAAAAGCGGCGCGCGCACCCACAACAGCTCACGAGGGTCAGCTCCCGATGCCCCCCGGACTCAGCCGGAGTCCTCCTCGCGCTTCACCGGAGTGCGGCGGTGGGACGACCCGCCACCATCCTCATAGCGAGCCCGACGGCATGGCGGCTGGTCGTAGCCGCCGCTGCTGGAACTTTCACTGGAGGAGGAGTTGCCGCCGCCGGACAAGCCACGATCGTCGCCAAGAGCGAGCTCGCCCACAGCATCGTCGCGGCCGTTGCCAAGGCCCAGCTTGTCGTCGCCGCTGTCCTCGGGGCAGCACCCCACGCGACGGCCGCCTTCCCCGAAAACCCTCATGTAGAGGGTCGCGATGCCGTCGTACTTGAAGTGGAGGGTGCACCTCCTGCTCAGGCCACGCGCGCGGGTGAACGTCTTCCAGCCACGGGGCAGGACCGCATTGCCCGCGGAGGAGACCTCCACCGCGGCCCACAAGGCCTTGCCGTAGCAGCCAGAAGTCGTCAAGACCGGCGGCCGGCAACTCGCCGACGAAGGAGCACAGGAGCTGGAGCCAAGTGCCGACCGACTGCTCCGACCACACGACGAACAATGGGAGCACCTCCGCCGAATGGAAGCACGACCGAGGAGGCCGGGCGACCATGGCGCTCCTCCCCTCGGCGCAAGGGCTGCTCCGCCTAGAGCGGCCCACGCCGCGGGAGGGGCCACCGCTGCGGCCGCCGAGGACGACAGCGGTTCTCGAAGGAGTACGTCTGCGCCCTCGAGGGAGCCACGACAGGGGTCGCAGTGTGCTTACGGGGGCGGCCACAACCCCTCTTGGGCGGTGGTGAGCCGGGCCCCTCCTGGTATGCCTTTCCCTTCTTCGCGGCCGTGAACCTCTTTGTCAGCGCCATGGGTGTCGCAGCAAGGCGGGGGAGCAAAGAGGAAGGAGAAGAAGCAAACGGAGTGGAGGAAGAGATGAGCAATGGGGGTTCCGCCCCTTTCCTCATTTATTGTCAGAGGAAGGCCAACCGCCGGCCTCCACGATCACAGGTAATGATGGTTTTTCCTCTGCATGCAGCAAGGTCTCGTCAAGTCAAATGGTTGCCGAGACAGCGCGGGGAAGCGGAGACGCCCACGTCCCATCAATCGCCACCCATCAATCAAGGCCGCAAGCAGTTAGGGCTCGCGGTGCTCCACACTTGCCTTTTGGCTTCGCCTCGAAGCCAAGCCCGAGCGCGCCTTGGGCTCGGGGGCTACTCTAGGCGTTCTGGGACCGGGGGTGCCCAGACTTGCCTGCCTGCGGGCTTGTGCGTGGCTCCACCAACGGCATGGTACGGCCCATCTTCGGCAGCAACCACTCAAGAGCCTCGCGAGGGACCAAGCCTCGCGAGGCGGACGACACCAAGACCTTCTCAGGAGCAGCCTCACTAGGCTGGCTCCCGAGGGGCGGAGATCTCTATGCAAGGGGTACGTCGCGAGGTTCACGTGACGTGAGCCATGCCGACCAAGACCAGGCGGGCGCCAGTAGGCGCAGTGTACCAGTTTCCCCTTTGGTGCTAAAGAGGCAAGCGCAGGCGAGGAGTCCCGAGGCGTCGGGCAAAGGTTTCCATATCGGTGCAACGAGACCAAGGCCAGCAGGACGGCAGGACGGAGGCCACCGTGGACCCCACGGTAGCTGAAGGAAATATGCCCTAGAGGCAATAATAAAGTTATTATTTATTTCCTTATTTCATGATAAATGTTTATTATTCATGCTAGAATTGTATTAACCGGAAACATAATACTTGTGTGAATACATAGACAAACAGAGTGTCACTAGTATGCCTCTACTTGACTAGCTCGTTGATCAAAGATGGTTATGTTTCCTAGCCATAGACATGAGTTGTCATTTGATTAACGGGATCACATCATTAGGAGAATGATGTGATTGACTTGACCCAATCCGTTAGCTTAGCACACGATCGTTTAGTATTCTGCTATTGCTTTCTTCATGACTTATACATGTTCCTATGACTATGAGATTATGCAACTCCCGTTTACCGGAGGAACACTTTGTCTGCTACCAAACGTCACAACGTAACTGGGTGATTATAAAGGTGCTCTACAGGTGTCTCCGAAGGTACTTGTTGGGTTGGTGTATTTCGAGATTAGGATTTGTCACTCCGATTGTCGGAGAGGTATCTCTGGGCCCACTCAGTAATGCACATCACTATAAGCTTTGCAAGCATTGTAACTAATGAGTTAGTTGCGGGATGATGTATTACGAAACGAGTAAAGAGACTTGCCGGTAACGAGATTGAACTAGGTATTGAGATACCGACGATCGAATCTCGGGCAAGTAGCATACCGATGACAAAGGGAACAACGTATGTTGTTATGCGGTCTGACCGATAAAGATCTTCGTAGAATATGTGGGAGCCAATATGAGCATCCAGGTTCCGCTATTGGTTATTGACCGGAGACGTGTCTCGGTCATGTCTACATAGTTCTCGAACCCGTAGGGTCCGCACGCTTAAAGTTCGATGACGGTTATATTATGAGTTTATGTGTTTTAATGTACCGAAGGTAGTTCGGAGTCCCGGATGAGATCGGGGACATGACGAGGAGTCTCGAAATGGCCGAGACGATCGATATATTGGACGACTATATTCGGACTTCGGAAAGGTTCCGAGTGATTCGGCTATTTATCGGAGTACCAGAGAGTTACGGGAATTCGCCGGGGAGAAGTATTGGGCCTTATTGGGCCATACGGGAATAAAGGAGAGAGGCCAAAAGGAAGGAGGCGCGAACCCCCCCTCTGGTCCGAATTGGACAAGGGGTGCAGCCCCCTTTTCCTTTTCCCTCTCCCCCTCTTTCCTTCTCTGCTACTCCAACAAGGAAAGGAGGAGTCCTACTCCTGGTGGGAGTAGGACTCCCCCCTTGGCGCGCCCTCTTCCTTGGCCGGCCGCCTCCCACCTTGCTCCTTTATATACGGGGGCAGGGGGCACCCCAGACACACAACAATTGATATCTTGATCTCTTAGCCGTGTGCGGTGCCCCCCTCCACCATAGTCCACCTCGATAATACTGTAGCGGTGCTTAGGCGAAGCCCTGCGTCGGTAGAACATCATCATCGTCACCACGCCGTCGTGCTGACGGAACTCTCCCTCAAAGCTCGGCTCGATCGGAGTTCGAGGGACGTCATCGAGCTGAACGTGTGCTGAACTCGGAGGTGCCGTACGTTCGGTACTTGGATCGGTCGGATCGTGAAGACATACGACTACATCAACCGCGTTGATAAAACGCTTCCGCTTACGGTCTACGAGGGTACGTAGACAACACTCTCCCCTCTCGTTGCTATGCATCACCATGATCTTGCGTGTGCGTAGGAATTTTTTTGAAATTACTACGTTCCCCAACAGTAGCGTCACCACCAGAGCCTTTGGCAGGTGAAGACCACCTTTTGTCAGGATAGCTTGTACTAGTTGTCCCCCTTCAAACTTGGTCGTTGTGGGATCCCTTCCCGCCTAATATTTGGGAAGAGGACAAGGGCCTCTATAAATAGGACCTTGCCACCACCATAGCAAGGGGACGGATCATTGAGATCACCCTCACACCCACTAGCTCATCGAGCTCAAGAACACCTCTCCTCGGGAGGCTGTTCGTCCACTGTACTAGTTCATTCTCAGCCCATCGAGGCAATCCACCCACAAGCTGGAGTAGGGTATTACACCGCAAGGTGGCCCGAACCAGTATAAACCCTCGTGTCTCTTGTTCCTGGGGTTCGTCGAGCTAGGCCGTGAGGTCGTCGAGTGAGCGAGCTAGGAAGAGAGTGTTCTTCGTGCGCACCCCAAAGTTCGAACCTAAAGGGTTTGCTAGAACCCACGAATCCGAGAGCATCCCCAAGCTTAATTCCTACTCATCCTCGAGTAGGTAAATGATAAAAGAAATAATTTATGAAGTGTGAATGCTAGCAAAGTGCATAAGTTTGATCAATGATAATTTAAATCACTTTTCCTAGCATCATAACAGCAATTCTTTCTTATAAAACTTCTCATGTTATAGTGGCAACCAATTCACATGTTAAGGTTCAAACAATGAACTCTCTTGAAACTCAACAACCTATGTTCTTAGTTACCAAGCAATTGCAATTCAACTTATTCAACAGAGTTTAAGTAAGAGCTCCACATACTCAGCCATCATTTAGTCTTCTATGATTGCTAACACTCACCGCATACTCATGAGCAAAACGTTTCAACCGGACACAAAGAAAGATAGGGGCTTATTGTATTGCCTCCCAACGTATTCACCTCAAGGATGATGTCGACAATAATAACTCATGCTACCCATATTCAACTGGACATATGTGCCTAGATCTTTCCTCGCCACATGATGCTTGCCAAAGGAGAAAAATAAAAAGGAATAGAGAGAATAACTTTGAATCTTTGCATTAAAGTAAATACTGAAAAGTAAAAGATAGGCCTTTCACAGAGGGAAGCAGAGGTTGCCATGCGCTTATTTGTTTGTATGCTCAATACCTTAGTGCAAAAGAACGTCACGTTATATTGCCCCTTATGATAGCAATCTTTATTATGCAGTCCGTCACTTTTCTTGCTTTGCCATCATAAGTTCGTATAACGCTCAATTTTCTCTTACACTAAATGATCTAACACTTTTAGAAGCAATTTTTATTGCCTTATTGCACCGATGACAACTTACTTGAAGGATCTTGCTCAATCCTTAGGTAGGTATGGTGGACTCTTGAAAATAAGATTTGGGTTTAAGGGTTTTTGGATGCACAAGTAGTATCTCTACTTGGTGCGGAATTTTTGGCTAGCAAATATGGGGGGCAAGCACCACATGTTGAAGGATCTATGACAATATGAATTCTATGTGAATATGAGCAAACATAAATCATTACGTTGTCTTCCTTGTCCAACGTCAACAATTTTGGCATATACTATTTTTATGGGGGCTCAAAATCACAAAACATTTCTAGGATAGTATATTTGCATGTGAAAGTTCTCTTCCTTACACTAATTATTCGTGAATTGCTTGTATGACCAATATTGCGATTGTCAAGCCTCAAAAGATTTCACTTTCTAAACCCAATGTGAAGCTACCACTAGGCATGATATGATTTCAAATTTATGATATTCAATTTATTCAACAATTTACTCATAGGATATAAGTGAAGCACAAGAGTAAATGACAAGCTACTCCAAAAAGATATAAGTGAAGATCAAGTGAGTAGTTAAGTAAATAGCTGGCTAAGTGAAGACTCTCTTTTATTTAAAAACTTTCAGATCTAAGTATTTTATTCAAACAACAAAAAAAAGATGACATTCCAGGGATAGCACAACTCATGTGAAGAAGCAAAAACTTAGGCTCAACCGATACTAACCGATAATTGTTGAAGAAGAAAGGTGGGATGCCTACCAGGGCATCCCCAAGCTTAGATGCTTGAGACTTATTGAATATTATCTTGGGATGCCTTGGGCATCCCCAAGCTTGAGCTTTTGTGTCTCCTTAATTCTTCTCATATCACGGTTTTCCTAAACCTCAAAAGCTTCATCCACGCAAAACTCAACAAGAACTCGTGAGATAAGTTAGTATAAACCAATGCAAAAACCTTATCATTCTCTACTGTAGCAAATCACTAAAATTATTATTCAACATTGCATACTAAATGCCTCTGCATATTTAATACTCCTATCCTCAAATAGATTCATTAAACAAGCAAGCATATGCAAACAATGCAATCATAACAGCAATCTGCCAAAACAGTACAGTCTGTAAAGAATGCAAGAGTATCAATATTTATTCAACTCCAAACATTATGAAAATTTACCACACTATAGATAATTTATCAGAGCTTATTATGCAAAAAGTTTCAACATTTTATCACACTCTGACTTTTCTAGGGAATTTTTGCAACAGCGGTAAACTTTCTGTTTTCAAACAACAACGTGTATACTTGCAAAATAAGCATGGCAAAGGTTATCAATGCCACTCTTATTGAAATAAAAGATGGAAAACATTATTCTAAATAACAGCAAGCAAATTCTTAACAAAATAAATTGAAGCTCCAAGCAAAACACATATTATGTGATGAATGAAAACATAGCTCCAAGTGAGGTTACCGATATTGTTGGAGACGAAAGAGGGGATGCCTTCCGGGGCATCCCCAAGCTTAGTTGCTTGGATCTTCCTTGGATATTACCTTGGGGGTGCCTTGGGCATCCCCAAGCTCAGGGTCTTGTCACTCCTCTCCTCATATCGACATCTCACCCAAAACTTGAAATCTTCAATCACACAAAACTTAACGGAACTTTGTGAGATAGGTTAGTATGATAAAGAGCAAACAATTCCACTTTTGGTAGTGTCAAAGACAAGATTCATAATTGTTCTCACACAATGCCTACTGTAGCATATCATTTCTACAATTTTTTTTGAGCAATACAAGCCATAGAAACTAGAAGACAAGCAAACTATGCATTGAAAACAGAATCTGTCAAAAAACAGAAACAATCTGTAGTAATCTATACTCAAACCATACTTCTGCTACTCGACCACGTGAGAAATTTGTATATTAATCTTCTGCAAAAAGAATCAACTCAAAAGCACCCTTCTGTTAAAAATGAGAATTATTTTCGTGAGTGCAAAAGTTTCTGTTTTTCAGCAAGATCAAAGCAACTATCACCCAACATGATCCCAAAGGCTTTACTTGGCACTTTATTGAAACAAAAGCTATAAAACATGATAAAAACAGTAGCGTAATCATGTCAACACACAAAAACAGTAAGTAAAAGTGTTGGGTTGCCTCCCAACAAGCGCTTTTCTTTAATGCCTTTTAAGCTAGGCATGATGATTCACTGATGCTCACATAAAAGATAAGATTTGAAACACAAAGAGAGCATCATGCATCATAAGTTCCTCTATCATAATAGTTTTCAGTAGCATCACGAATAGATTCATCAATATAACCATTACATAAAGCATTCTTTTCATGATCCACAAGCATAGAAAATTTATTACTCTCTATGGCATACATGTCATCATAATAATCATCATAGAAAGCAACTTTATTGCCATAGTCAGTTGAAACCTCTTCCAAAATAGTGGATGTACCACTAAATAAAGTCATGACCTCTCCAAATCCACTTTCATCAATATTTTAATGAGATTCAACACCCTCCAAAATAGTGGGATCACTACTACCTAGAGTTGACACTCTTCCAAACCCACTTTTATCAATGTAATCATCATAAATGGGAGGCACTCTATCATCAAAATAAGTTTGATCAATCAAAGTAGGGGGACTAAAAAGATCATCTTCATTAAACATAGCCTCCCGAAGCTTGGGAGAAACATTAATTGCAGCAAATAAATTCTCAAACATTTCATACTCGTCAAACATAGCATCCCCAAGATTGTGGCTTGGCATATCATAAGCATAATCATTCTCATCATTAATAGTATGAATGGCACCAATAGTATAGCAAACATTATTATCATATTCTTCCAAGCAAGTGCTAAAAAGATTTTCAAGATCATAAGGAATATCATTGTCTTCCCATCATAATCATTGCAATAAGTAATAGGCATAAAAAAATCATCATCCTCCATCAACATATTTGATTCACTTTCATGAGGCACGATGGTGATGGGAGCAACATTATTTGGGAGAGATACCTTTTTACCTCTATTCTTTCTTCTTTTCTTCTTCTTCACCCTACCATGTGTGGGTTTAATTAATTTTTTTAAGCTTCTTGTGGGAGAGATTGATTGGATAGGAAGCTCCTCCTCATTACCTGATTCATCATAATAAACAGTAGGAGGGTATTGGGAAACATTTTCCCTTTCATTAGTACTCTCTTCATATTCCATTTGTTTTCTTGTCTTTAGGTAGTTGGCAATATAAGTATTCTCAATGCAATTTACCGCACAAAACATATAAATTTCTTCTAGATCAAAACCAAGAAACCTCTCGAGATTAAATTTTGGAATACCCTTAGTTATACGTTTCATTTCTTCATACCCCGAAAGAAGAGTAAGCTCTTTATGATGCTCAAGGGTAATCAAGTTATCACAATTTTTGGACACCATTTGATTATGAAAGAATTTGTACTGGAGATTTAAAAATGACCATGTTCATTGCAAAGTTCACAAGGATGGCGAAAAAATTAAATCTTTCAGCATAATCATCTAGCCTCTCTTGCAACTTTTTCGTTTCTAAATATTTATGCTTCCTACAAAATCTATCTTCCCTCTTTGGTGTGCAATTACACTCCAAATTCACTCCACAAAAAGTGACATGCTTATAAGAAACATTTTTGTCATGACTTGTGCAATCATCATTAGCATTTTGGATATTCAAATAATTCATACTAAACATTGCAATCATGATCATCATTCAAATATTGTGTGCCAAGCATTTTATTGACTTCTTCTTCTAACAAGAGCACAATTTTCCGATCCATCATTTTCAAGAAAGATATTATAAAGATGATCAATAATATGATGCAACCTAAATTCCAGACCAAACTAGTGATAAAGAAGAAACTAAATGATTTAATTGCAAGATCTAAAGATATACCTTCAAGCACTCACCTCCCCAGCAACGACACCAGAAAAGAGCTTGATGTCTACTACGCAACTTTATTCTTGTAGACACGTGTTGGGCCTCCAAGCGCAGAGTTTTGTAGGACAGTAGCAATTTTCCCTCAAGTGGATGACCTAAGGTTTATCAATCCGTGAGAGGTGTAGGATGAAGATGGTCTCTCTCAAATGACGCTGCAACTAAATACAAGAAATCTCTTGTGTCCCCAACACACCCAATACAATGGCAAATTGTATAGGTGCACTAGTTCGGCGAAGAGATGATGATAAAAGTGTGGGGTTTGGATATGGTTGGACCTCTCAGGACTGGCAGGAGTGGCTTCACTCACCTGCTTGTAGCAGTCGACAAGTTCACCAAATGGATTGAAGCAAAGCCTATCAAGAACTTAGACTCAAGCACAGCCATCAGTTCTGTAAAAGAGTTGATATTGCGATATGAAGTCCACACAACATCATCATAGACAACCGCTCAAATTTCGACTCGGAAGAATTCAGAGAGTTCTGCGCTTCTCAGGGCACTTGGGTTGATTATGCATCCATTGCGCACCCGCAGTCCAATGGGCAAGCCGAGAGAGCAAATGGCCTGATCGTCCAAGGGTTGAAACCTCGGCTCAAGTGCGACCTTGAGCATGCAACCGGGGCTTGGGTGACTGGGCTACCATTTATCTTCTGGGGATTGAGGACAACTCCCAACCGAACCCCCTTCTTCATGGTGTATGGGGCTGAAGCTGTGTTACCGAGTGATCTGTATCACAATGCGCCTCGAGTGGAACTTTTATTCGGAGGCTGAAGCAGAGCAAGCGCGTCAGGATGCAGTAGACCTTCTGGAAGAAGAGCGAGAAATGGCTTTGATTCAGTCGACTGTTTATCAGCAAGACCTTTGTCGGTTCCATGCTAGGAACATCAAAGGCCGAGCATTTCAAGAAGGAGACTGGTGCTCCGAGTGGACCAGCAACGGTCTCACAAGCTTGCCCCCTGTGGGAAGGCCCCTTCCTCGTCACCAAGGTGCTGAACAGCGGAGCTTATCACCTCTACAACTTTGCAAAGAAGATTGATGAGCCACGTGCTTGGAAAGCAGATCTTCTCCGCCGATTTTATACCTAACACCCGGATCGTCGAGATGTAATAAGAATACTGATGTCTACTACCACTGGTGCGCGTCGGTCCTAAACAAACGGTTTTTTACCCCTTTCCGCGACGACATTTGGAACCGTCGCCAAGTGAGTGTGGGCAATAGGGGGGTCCTTCCCACACGACCCAGAAACCGTCAGGGATAGGGAGCCTTGATGCATACAGTTGTCCCTATATAACCGTTTCCGATATCTCGAATATCCCAAACGCTTCATCCTTGCTACTCGTTTGTGCTCGCATTGCCATCGCACTCGGAGTTTTGTGGTTCTGCCTAAAACCAGGCAGATTCTAGGCACGGGAGCTTTCCAGGAAGATTCCAGGCATGGGAGATTTATGATGCCTGGCACATCACAAACAGTTCATGATTATAAACTGTGTACGATAGGTAGACAATCACACACATTTAGTTTTCCCGCACCATATGTGATAGTGTCTGACATCACACACGCTTTGCGAACGGCAACTGTGTGCATGCTTGCACATGTTTCCTCTCTGTGAACCGTCTCGGATTATGGTGTATATCGCAAATGTTTGTGTTTTACCAACCGTGTGTGCCGTAATGACCTGCACAATGTAATTTCACCCTAATTTAATTGCTGCTATTTAAAATTGTACCTAATTTAAACTTGAAAGTAGGCTATAGCTTTATTCATATCCATCAGGTTCAAACAACCAATGCATTATTCGATTCACGGGTACATATGTTTAAGAATTACAGAAGCACCAAATAAAGAATGATGTACCAGGGTTCTATACTTGTACTATTACAGATGGTAAAGAAAGAGGCGACAGACATTCCAGTTGCTGAACAAGCTGAAGAGGGATGGCCCTATTGTGCTATCCTGGATGCAGAAGGCATGCAGGACTCTAGTCCAACCCCTTGTGATGGCCGGCCGCCAATCATGTAGTTTGAGAGGTAATCTTGAGTAAACTGCTTCAGGATCCACTACAAAAGAAAAAAGATTCAGATATTGTCATCTAACACAACTCATTACGGGCAGTAAAAAGAAGGCTACAGGGTTCTTACTTACCATCCTGCAGTTCACTGTTGTCTTGCATAAAGTGTAAACAAATAGTTCGATTGACATCTTTTGACCCATTTTAGTAAAAATCTTTATCAGTTTCCTCACTTGATGCTGGTTCATGAATATCTCATTTCCCCATGCGCAGAAAGGGTCGAAGTGTGGATCTTTGGCAATGATATATGTACCTAAAAGCACCAAGTTAATATTAGAAGCAAAACCACAATTGAAAAATGATGTAGTACAACATTCCGTCCATGCCATTATATAAGATTTTATTACATGTATATCTAGACATCATCAGAACATTAAGGTAACGCTCTTCCTTGTTGCTATGTAGCCTGGGATTGCATATTTAGTCATTCAGTACAATGCATGTTGCTAAACAACAATTGAAAAATGAAAAGGCATGTTAACTGCAATATCCTTAACAGCAACCAAATATCGTAATTCATAGTGGTATTGTTGAAACTGTTATTGATGAAATTGAACTGCACAGCAAATAGTTGCACATATAGAGCATCACATTGTGAAGAACTGAAATAAACAAGTCATAAGGACATCTCTAGGCGATCCTTAAAAAGTTAAAGGACTAAAACCCTTAGTGGATATATATATATATATACTCCAGCAATTTTTGGCCTTTTCTAATCGACCCCCTAAACTTAAGGTTGTAAACTTCAATTTGATCAAGTTCAAAGAAGGTTCAACCGAAAGTAGCATGCATTCAAACATAAACATAGATAGTTTTGCATAACCGAACATAAAACATAAATTTAAACTAAGCTAAACTACTTTCGGTCGAAGTAGAGGTTGAGCCAATCCTTCCTCGTCATGTACGGTGTGCCGTGAGCCGGGTCCGGGCCAGTACCGTCGTCGGGGTCGTTGGGGAAGGCACTCCTCCACTCGTCGACATCGATCTCCTCGTCCTGGGGGCCCACCTCGACGCCCTCCATGCCGCTGTCCCCGCCGCTTTCGACCTCGTCATCCGAGGACAGCGATAACCTTGCCGCCGTCCTCGCCGCCTTCGACCTCATCATCGAAGGAGAGCGCCATAACCTCACCGCCCTCCGCGCTGGTAAAGATCGCCCACTCCGCCTCCACGAGCTCCGGGTGCTACCGGCGGAGCTCTTGCATGTAGGCCTCGTCGGCGGCCTTGGTCTCGAGACGCTCCCATGCCTCGCGGTCCTCCCGCGCCATAGCCGAGCTCACCACCCCTGGCTCCGACGGAATGAGGTGGACCGGACGTGTGCCGAAGGGGAAATTGAGCCTAGCCGCCACGCCGTGGTAGCGGACCTGCCAGCGGTCGTACTCCATGGCTACGAGCTCGGCCGTGTGGAAGCTACCGAGCCACCGGCGAGTGTGGGTGATAATCCCCAAGTGCAGGGAATCATCGTAGCAATTTCCAAAGGTGGAAGTGATAAGTATGGAGTGTCGAGCCCACAAGGAGCTAAAGGTAAGATCAATATTCTCTCAAGCCCTATCTGCCACTGATACGACTCTACGTACACCGAACGTTTGCTTCCAACTAGAAACGAGAAATAAAACTACGTTGTGGGTATGAAGAAGATAACTTTGCATGGTATCGGAGAGCTAAAATATAAAAGTAGGTGATGTTATCATAAAGTTAGAATATATCACTAAATATTATAAATAGCGAGTGTGGAATAATGGTGGATCGGTGTGCGGAATTGTCCTAGGCAATTGTTAACAAGACCGGTAGTCGTCATTGCAATTTCATATGAGGGAGAGGCATAAGCTAACCTACTTTCTCTACTTGGATCATATGCACTTATGATTGGAACTCTAGCAAGCATCCGCAACTACTAAAGATCATTAAGGTAAAACCCAACCATAGCATTAAAGCATCAAGTCCTTTTTATTCCCATACGCAACAACCCCCTTACTCGGGTTTGTGTTTCAGTCACTCACCAACCCGCTATAAGCGAATCATGAACGTATTGCAACACCCTACAACGGGAATCCCTCACGCTTGCGCGACACGGAGGGCACCATAGGACAACACCAAAATAAAACATTCAACTCGTACCAATCTAGATCATCAATCAACCCAAAGACAAAGGATATCTACTCAAAACATCATAGGATGGCAACACATCATTGGATCATAATATGTGGCATAAAGCACCATGTTCAAGTAGGGATTACAGCGGGGTGCGGGAGAGTGGACCGCGTAAAATAGATGAGGATGGTGATGTTGATGAAGACGATCACCGCGGCGATGATTCCCCTCCCGATGGCACTCCGGCGCCACCGAGAGAGAGGAGGAGAGGTTCTCCCCCTTGTGCTTCCTCCTCCATGGCCTCCCCCCTAGATGGGGAGAGGTTCTCCCTCTGGTCCTTGGCCTTCATGGCGATGATGGCCCCTTCGGGATCCTCCTCCATGGCCTCCGGTGATGATGGCCCCCTCCGGCAGGGTGCCAGAGAGGGCCTAGATTGATTTCTCGTGGCTACAAAGGCTTGCGGCAGCAGAACTTTCGATCTAGGTTATTTTCTGGGGGTTTCTGTATTTATAGGAAGTTTTGGCGTTGGTTTCACGTCAAGGAGGGTCCCGAGTCCTCCACGAGGCAGGCCCACGCGCCCAGGGGTGGGGGCACCCCCACCCTCGTGGACGGCCCGGGACTCTTCTGGCCCAACTCTTTTACTCCGGGGTCTTCTTTTAGTCCATAAAAATCATCAAAAATTGGCACGTCAATTGGACTCCGTTTGGTATTTCTTTTCTGTAAAACTCAAAAACAAGGAAAAAACAGAAACTGGCACTGGGCTCTAGGTTAATAGGTTAGTCCCAAAAATCATATAAAATAGCATATAAGTGCATATAAAACATCTAAGATGTATAATATAATAGCAGGAATACTTCATAAATTATCGATACATTGGAGACGTATCAGCATCCCCAAGCTTAATTCCTGCTCGTCCTCGAGTAGGTAAATGATAAAAGAAATAATTTATGAAGTGTGAATGCTAGCAGGTGGACAAGTTTGATCAATGATAATTTCAATCACCTTTTCTAGCATCATTATATGTCATAACAGTAGCTCATCTCATAAAACTTTTCATGATCAAGTAACAAGCTATTCACATGTTAAAGTATAGATCATAAACTTTCTTGAAAACTAACAAACAGTGCTCTTAGTCATCAAACAATTGCAATTCATCTTATTTCCAGGAAGGGTCTATGTCAGAGCTTTGATTTAGCAAACTCCACATACTCAACTATCAATTAATCTTTCACAATTGCTAACACTCACGTGATATTTATGGGTTCAAAGTTTTAATCGGACACAGAGAAAGATAGGGGCTTATAGATTCGCCTCCCAACCTTTTACCTCAAGGGTAATGTCAACAATAATAGTTCATGATAACTAACATCCAATTGGATATATATATATCAGGATCTTTCCAACACAATGTGCTTGCCAAAGGATAAAATGTAAAAAGAAAAGGTGAAGATCACCATGACTCTTGCATAAGGTATAAGATAAAACTAAAAGATAGGCCCTTCACAGAGGGAAGCAGAGGTTGTCATGTGCTTTTAAGGTTGGATGCACAAAATCTCAATGCAAAAGAACGTCACTTTATATTGCCTCTTGTGATAGAGACCTTTATTATGCAGTCCGTCTCTTTTATTTCTTCCCTATCACAAGTTCGTATAAAGCTTATTTTATTCGCACTAATAGATCATACATATTTAGAGAGCAATTTTTATTGCATGCACCGATGACAACTTACTTGAAGGATCTTACTCAATCCATAGGTAGGTATGGTGGACTCTCATGGCAAAACTAGTTTAAGGGATGTTTGGAAGCACAAGTAGTATCTCTACTTGGTGCAAAGAATTTGGCTAGCATAAGGGGGAAAGGCAAGCTCAGCATGTTGGATGATCCATGACAATATATTTTATTTCGGATATAAGAAAACATAAACCATTACGTTGTCTTCCTTGTCCAACATCAACCTTTTAGCATGTCATATTTTAATGAGTGATCACAATTACAAAAGATGTCCAAGATAGTATATTTATATGTGAAATCTCTCTTCCTTCAATATTCTTTCATGAATTGTTCAAGTGACCAATTCTGAGTTTGCTAACCTTCAATAAGTTTACTACCTATACTTATTATGTGTGAAGTCATTACTCCCCATGTTATAAGCATATGAAACATATATAAATTCAGATTTTATGATATTCAATTCATTCAACCATTTACTCATAGGATATACGCGAAGCACGTGAGTAAATGACAAACTACTCCAAAAAGATATAAGTGAAGAACACTGAGTAGGCAAATAATTAACTAGCCAAGGGAGGATTCTATTTCATTCAAGATTTCAGATCCAATGATTTTATTCAAACAGCAAGTAAAACTGAAAATACGCTCCAAGCAAAACACATATCATGTGACGAATAAAAATATAGCTCCGAGTAAGGTATACCGATAGTTTTGAAGACGAAAGAGGGGATGCCTTCCGGGGCATCCCCAAGCTTAGGCGCTTGAGTCTTTCTTGAATATTACCTTGGGGTGCCTTGGGCATCCCCAAGCTTAGGGTCTTTCCACTCCTTATTCTCCTCATATCGATATCTCACCCAAAGCTTGAAAACTTCAATCACACAAAACTTAACGAAACTTCGTGAGATAGGTTAGTATGATAAAGAGCAAACCATTCACTTTGGTACTGTCCAAGACAAGGTTCATAGTTGTTCTCACACAATGCCTACTGTACCTTATCATTTCTACAATTTATATTGAGAAATATAAGCCATAGAAACTAGAAAACAAGCAAACTATGCAATGAAAACAGAATCTGTCAGGAACAGAACAGTCTGTAATAATCTGAACAGAAACCATACTTCTGCTACTCGAAAAAATATGAAATAAATTGGTGGACGTGAGGAATTTGTCTATTAATCTTATGCAAAAATAATCAACTTAAAATCACTCTTCTATAAAAAAATGGCAGCTAAACTCGTGAGCGCAAAGTTTCTGTTTTTTACAGCAAGATCACATTAACTTTCACCCAAGTCTTCCCAAAGGTCTTACTTGGCACTTTATTGAAACAGAAGCTTATAAAACATGATTAACACAGTAGCTTAATCATGTAGACACACAAAAACAATAAGGGTAAATATTGGGTTGTCTCCCAACAAGCGCTTTTCTTTAATGCCTTTTAGCTAGGCATGATGATTTCAATGATGCTCACATAAATGATAGGAATTGAAACATAAAGAGAGCATCATGAAGAATATGACTAGCATATTTAAATCTAACCCTCTTCCTATGCCTAGGGATTTTGTGAGCACATAATTTATAGGAACAAGAATCAACTAGCATAGGAAGGCAAAACAAGTATAACTTCAAAACTTTAAGCACATAGAGAGGAAACTTGATATTATTGCAACTCCTATAAGCATATATTCCTCCCTCATAATAGTTTTAAGTAGCATCATGAATGAATTCAACAATATAACCATCACATAAGGCATTCTTTTCATGATCTACAAGCATAGAAATTTTTCTACTCTCCACATAAGCAAAAATTCTTCTCATTCGGAATAGTGGGAACACTAATTCCTAAAGTTGACACTCTTCCAAACCCACTTTAGATGATAGTATTATTCATACTCCAAAAGATATAAGTGAAGTTCATGAAGAATTCTACAATTAATATAGGCTAACCAATATCCAAGCTCAAAATGTATAAGTGAAGCACACGAAGCATTCTATAAAACCATACTCAAAAGATTTAAGTGAAGCACAAAGAGGAATTCTATAAGATCATACTTAAAAGATATAAGTGAAGCACATGAAGCATTCTATAAATTGATGAAGGGACATCTCACACTAGCATGGTTCTTGAATAAAAATAAAAACACAAAGGACACAAATCATGTGAACAAAACAAAAACCGAGGTATATCGATATTTGTTGAAGACGAAAGATGGGATGCCAACCGGGGCATCCCCAAGCTTAGATGCTTGAGTATCCTTTTGAAATATTTACTTGGGGTGCCTTGGGCATCCCCAAGCTTGAACTCTTGACTCTCTTTATTCTTCTCATATTGATAGTTCCTCGATCTTCGAACACTTCATCCACACAAAACTTTAACAAAAACTTTGTGAGATCCGTTAGTGTAATAAAGCAAACTACCACTTTAAGGTACTGTAATGAACTCATTCTTTATTTATATTGGGGTTAAACCTACTGTATTCCAACTTCTCTATGGTTCATACCCCCCGATACTAGCCATAGATTCATCAAAATTAGCAAACAACACGCGAAAAACAGAATCTGTCAAAAACAGGATAGTCTGTCGTAATCTGGAAGTTTAGTAAATTTCTGTAACTCCCAAAATTATGAAATAAATTTGAAAATTAGAAAAATTTGTACAGAAGTAATGTGCAAAAAGTTTCAGACCCATTTGACCTTCCAGTAAAAAATGTAAAATCACGCACAACAGCCAAAGTTTCTGTTTTTGTTCTGCACATAGTAAACAAGCAATCTAATCATCCTAAAACCAAAGCTTGGCACATTATTTTTATAATACAATGGATATACACAAGGGGATAATTATTTACAGACAAACTTCCATGAAAATTTTTACATTGTTTCCGTGAGCATGAACACAAGTGCTCAAGGTCGACCCTCACTTCTTCAATGCATAACTTTCCAATCACTTCTCTTTCTGAAAAACTTTATAGGCATGAGAGGCAAATAATTTTTTTTGTATTTTTATTCTTTAAATTTTTTTGTATGTTTCACCCACAACTAAACAGAAACAAAAAGGAAAAAAAAAATCTACTTAGTGGAGAAAGCAAACAAGCACACACGAGAATATCAACCCCACGCTATTGCTCCCCGGCAACGGCGCCAGAAAAGAGCTTGATAATCCCCAAGTGCAGGGAATCATCGTAGCAATTTCCAAAGGTGGAAGTGATAAGTATGGAGTGTCGAACCCACAAGGAGCTAAAGGTAAGATCAATATTCTCTCAAGCCCTATCTGCCACTGATACGACTCTACGTACACCGAACGTTTGCTTCCAACTAGAAATGAGAAATAAAACTACGTTGTGGGTATGAAGAAGATAACTTTGCATGGTATCAGAGAGCTAAAATATAAAAGTAGGTGGTGTTATCATAAAGTTAGAATATATTACTAAATATTATAAATAACGAGTGTGGAATAATGGTGGATCGGTGTGCGGAGTTGTCCTAGGCATTTGTTAACAAAACCGGTAGTCGTCATTGCAATTTCATATGAGGGAGAGGCATAAGCTAACATACTTTCTCTACTTGGATCATATGCACTTATGATTGGAACTCTAGCAAGCATCCGCAACTACTAAAGATCACTAAGGTAAAACCCAACCATAGCATTAAAGCATCAAGTCCTCTTTATTCCCATACGCAACAACCCCCTTACTCGGGTTTGTGTTTCAGCCACTCACCAACCCTCTATAAGCGAATCATGAACGTATTGCAACACCCTACAGCGGGAATCGCTCACGCTTGCGCGATACGGAGGGCACCATTGGGTTCCTTCTTGTCCAAAAAAATCTCCAAAATGTTTCATGGTGTTTGGACTCCGTTTGATATTGATTTCCTGCGATGTAAAAAACAAGCAAAAAATAGCAACTGGCACTGGGCACTGGGTCAATAGGTTAGTCCCAAAAATGATATAAAGTTGATGTAAAATGATTGTAAAACATCCGAGAATGATAAAATAACAGCATGAATACTTCATAAATTAAAGATACGTTGGAGACATATCAAATACCTTCAGATTATTTATCAAGACATGATTCCTACAATCTCTTAATGATTGTTCGCGCATAAACATGTGTTCATATCTCCAGTGGGTGGCTTAGCTGCGAACCAGTTTCGCCTAAGTTTCAAAACTACTCCTAGTGGAGAGCAATCCTTCCACTCGGGGGCTTAGCTGCGATCCCGTACTCGCCTAAGTTACAAAACTACTCCGAGTGGAGAGCGATCCTCTCACTCGGGGGCTTAGCGACGAACCTGTTTCGCCTAAGTTTCAAAAACTACTCTGAGTGGAGAGCAATCCTCCCACTCGGGGGCTTAGCTGCGATCCCGTACTCGCCTAAGTTACAAAACTACTCCGAGTGGAGAGCAATCCTCCCACTCGGGGGCTTAGCTGCGATCCCGTACTCGCCTAAGTTACAAACTACTCCGAGTGGAGAGCAATCCTCCCACTCGAGGGCTTAGCTGTGATCCCATACTCGCCTAAGTTCAAAACTACTTCAAGTGGAGAGCAATCCTCCCACTCGAGGGCTTAGCTGTCATCCCGTACTCGCCTAAGATCAAAACTACTCCGAGTGGAGAGCAATCCTCCTACTCGGGGGCTTAGCTGCGATCCCATACTCGCCTAATTCAAAACTACTCTGAGTGGGGAGCAATCCTCCCACTTGGGGGCTTAGCCGCGATCCCGTACTCGCCTAAGTTACAAAACTACTCTGAGTGGAGAGCAATCCTCCCACTCAGAGGCTTAGCCGCGATCCCGTATTCGCCTAAGTTCCAAAACTACTCTGAGTGGAGAGCAATCCTCCCACTTGGGGGCTTAGCTATGGACTAGCTTCGCCTAAGTTGCAAAATCACTCCGAGTGGAGAGCGATCCTCCCACTCGGAGGGCTTAGCCGCGAACCAGCTTCTTCTAAGTCAAAAAAGCCAAGCATACAAAACATTCTGGAATTGAGAAATCAATATTCATATAAAACCATCAAGTTCAGATAAATCCGGCAAGTTTCAGAACCGCAAGCAAAAGTACTCGGGCGTCCGTCCCGAAGGAGTTTAATGGTTACACGATCACTCAGCATTCCGAGGCAAATAAATACGGATCATTAAAGTTTTTTCACTCGGCAGGAGGCGGACTCGCTGGCTCGACGAAGGTGTCCAAGTCAATGCCGCCAGATATGCTAGTGGCTGCTTCTATGAAGGTCTCCATGAAAGATTGGAACTGGAGTTTCTTCGTGTTCGCCACTTGGAGAGCCTTCAACTTTTCTTCCTTGGCATCCTTACAGTGGACTCTGACGAGTGAGAGAGCCACGTCGGCTCCACAGCAAGCAGTTGATTTCTTCCACGCCTGCACTCGATTGGGAATTTCATTGAGCTGAGCCATCAGCGACTCGAGGTCATTCTGAAGGTTGTCCTCCGGCCACAACTCTTGGTCTATCTTGGACAACGCAACCTTCAGTCGAGCGATTTACCCCAAGACACTGTCAAGACGAGCTTCAAGTCGCATAACATTCATCGCGGCTTCATCTTTGACGAGTGACTTTGTGGGGTCCAAGCCTGGTTCAATCCGCTCGGTTTCCCGCTCAAAATCCTGACAAAACTCTGCACGAGGGTGAAAAATGAGTCGACAGAAGAGTTATAAAAAAGCTTTCCGGATTCACTCGGATGAAGAAAGGTACCTTCAAGCATGACGTACAACTTCTTGGCAAGACCTCCCAAGTAAACCTCCAGCTCGTCCCTCTTTCGAGTGAGCTCATCCACCTTGTCAGGCAAGGCCACCTTCTCTTCTCTCAGTTGGGCAGCTTCTTTCTTTGCCCCACTGACAGCAGTCTTCAGATTGGCATTTTCCTCTTCGAGTTTGCCGACTGAAGGCAGCTTCCTCTCAGCCAATTCAGTCTTCTCATGCGCCACCTTCTGCGCCCCCGCAAAATCAGTGTCCTTCTTCTCCAATGCCTGCTTCATGGTGTCTAAAGAAATAACATTCTTCAGTCATGCTTGGAGTTGACGGTTTTCACTATGCACATCTATTCGAGTGGAGTCACTCGATTCAAAGGATGGAAAAGAGGAATTATCAAAGCATACAGTCAGCAAGCTGTTACCTCCCATGGTTGCTACTTCAGCCTGAGCATCCTTCAGATTTTTCCTAGCAAGCTCCAGGTCAAGCTTGAGTTGGAACTTCTCCTTCTCCAGGGTAGCATGCTGAGTCCCAAGTTCACAAGATTTCTGCGATCAACAAAAAGACAATTCAGTCGACAAAGACAAAGACCCTTTGCTTCCCAGTAAAGAAGAGCAAGTTCAGATTGCTATTGTTAAAGGAGTTCTAAGACAACTACCGAATAAAAACATTCGACGGCAGTCTCGGGGACTACACCTAGTGGGTGCACTCAGCGTGCCCCCACTGGTTCAATTTCCCACTTAGTACGACCTGCCCGGCCCGAGATGAGAAAAAAATCCCTTGTTCTCAGACCCCCGCCGACTGCCCGTAGCCGACAGCGGTCTTGGGGACTACATCCAGTGGGTGCACTCAGCGTGCCCCCACTGGACCAGTTACCCACTCGGTACGGCCCGACCGACCTGAGTGAAGAGCTAAAAACAAACATATCCTAAAGACCCCCACCAAATCAAACATTCAAAAGCGGTCTCGGGGACTACACACAGTGGGTGCACTCAGCGTGCCCCAACTAGACCAGGAACCCACTCGGCACGACCTGACTGACTCGAGTGGAAGAACTACACAGAAAAAAGAAAACACCCAATGGGTGTACAGATGCAAGGCACATATCCATGATAGATGCACATTAAAGGTTCCAAGACGCTCATCCACGGACATCTTACAAATAATAAAGTAGCAGTTTTCAGATAGCATGTCCTAGCAGAGCAAGCTTCAAGCCGAAGAAAAACCAATCGGAAATCAACTTACAATCGTACTTACTCGAACATTGGTCTGGAGGGCAGAACTGGCGTCGTAACCGGCCTTGCTGGTCTCATACACCACCTTCAGTCGGTCCATCATCAGGCCAGCTTGGATCATTGCTTCCTTGGCAGCTCCTGTTTGGTCTTCCGGGACGTGATGCAGAGTGAACTGAGATGATGATGGAGTCGATGACGCAGCTGGAGGGATCAGAGTTTGGGGCTGGCCAGTCGGACCCGAAGTTTGAACAGTCGACACTGGAGGCTGGTCAGTCGACAGAGGGACAACAAAGGAAACAACAGCTCGAGACGTGTCACCAAGTTCTTGAACAACGGGCTCGAACGGTCCCTTCTTCCTGCGCTCCTCGGAGGTTCATCCTCATCATCATCCGGAAGTTGGATAACATTTGTTGGCACTGAAATCACTCGACAATAAGATTCCAGTCGACCACTAAAACAATTGTCAATGTGTAAACATGTCTATAGTATCATACTTGCTCGAGAGGTGGCCACGTCCGGGGTATCCGCATCAGCCCGCTCCTCGTCAATCTCCATGGGAGACGTCGCAGAAGTAGCGGCCCTGGAGGTCCAAAATCTCACTCAGTCAAACAAATAAGGAACTCCACAACAACGATGAAGGACAAGAGAAAATAAACACTTACGCTGAAGCAGCGGACACGACCACCTTGATCCTGGACAGAGCCTTCCGAGGCTTGGGCGGAGCGACTTTGGCTTGCTTGGCGGTCTTCTCCGTCGGCTCTGGAGTTGACGTCCGAGTGCGCTTGGGAATCCTCGCTCTCGACGCCGCTGCCTTGCTGTGGCCGCCTGCAGGGTCTTGTGATTGCTTGGAGCATCGCTCGGAGCGTGGTGGTGACTCGACCTCCTCGCTGTCCTCAGAATCTTCGCTGTCGTCATCACTGTCGTCTGCATAGTCAATATCGGCGCTCCCGCATTCACTCCCTGCCCCTCCAAGGGGCTGCTCTCCATTCGGCACATGCGAGTACATCTTCGTGAAAACCTGCAAGACACAAGTCACAAATGTCAGTCGGATTCCAGAATAACTGCGTATTGGAGAATACAAGACATAAAGACTTGACAAAACACGCCTGACCTCTCCTGGGGCGTTCTGGGCATCGAATGGCAAGATCCTCTTGGCTCCGCGGGGATTGTCCTTGTTGCCAGTGATGCTTCGCAGCCACTGAGCCACAGTCTCCTCGCCGACCTCCTCCGGGTGGGTTCGAGCGGTGTCTTCAGGATCCGAGTACATCCACATGCGGTGGTTGCGAGCTTGCAAGGGCTGGATGCGTCAACTGAGGAACACCTCCAACAGATCCATGCATGTCACTCCGCCCTGGACCAATGCAACGACCGCATCGACCAAAATTGCTACCTCACCCTTCTCCTCAGGGGATACAGTCAATGAACAAGGGTTGCAGAGTCTTTCCAGAGAGAAAGGAGGAAGGCTGGTCAACTGACCAGGAGTCGGGATACCTTTGCAGTAAAACCAAGTCGACTGTCACCCCCTAACCGACTCAGGAAAAGTCATAGGAGGCAAAGTGCTCCTACCCCTCATCTGGATTCCTAGCCCCCCACACATCTGGATCACATGCGTCCTCTCGTCAGTCGGATTAGCTTTCTTGACCGACTAGGACCGGCAAGTGAAGATGTGCTTAAACAATCCCCAATGCGGGCGGCACCCCAGGAAGTTTTCGCACATAGAAACAAATGCAGCAAGATAAGAGATGGTGTTGGGAGGAAAATGGTGGATTTGAGCACCGAAGAAGTTCAAAAAACCTCGGAAAAACGGGTGAGGAGGCAGAGAGAAACCTCGATCGACATGTGTCATGAGGAGAACGCGCTCACCCTCGCGCGGCTCGGGCTCGGTCTCCCCTTCTGGCAGCCTCCAAGACCCCTCAGCAATCAGGCCGGCGGCGGCGAGATTCACCAGATCTTCCTCCGTGATGAAAGAGGGGATCCAATCCCCCTGGATCCAACTAGGCGGCAAAGCGGACCGCGAGGTAGACCCCTTTGTCGCCTTCTTGCCCTTAGTCGTCGCCTTCTTTGCGTGCTCTAGAGCCGCAGTCTTGTCCTTCGCCATTGATGTGGAGTTCGAGAGGAGTGGGTTGAAGGGGGTGGCGCAGGGAGAGACGAGGCGGAGAAGCAGAGAGGAAAGGGGCGAATGGAGAGCACAGTACCTCGCATCGGCAGCAGCGCCTTTTATGGCCACACTTCCGGGTGGTTGACCCGTGGGCCTGTGCAATCCTAGCGCATCCCGCAACCGGCGCAGGCCCGATACGTGGCGGAAAAGGCAGCACGAGGATCGAGGAGTCCCTATCCACCTGCCCCGCCTACCGCGCCGCGTCCCGTCCCGCGCGCTTCTCCAAATTTCGAATCCCGTGAGATCCGGGAACCGCAAAGTAGTCGATCACATCGAAGATATCCAAATCCAATCTACTTGAAGACATAAAGCATAGTTCACTCGGAAATTCCAGAAGCCAAAATCGATCAAGGCGACTGACGAAGGGTTAAAATACCAGCATGCTTTCAGGCCCGTGAGGAAATGTCTCTGAGACATTGAATCGGGTCGGAATCAACTTCAACCCTTCTTCACTCGATCCTCAATCCATTCGGGGGCTAATGACGATGACATGTACCTAGGGTAGGGTCTTAGGCCTGACCTAGACGCTCTACCCAAGGACGCTACACAAGAGTCCAAGGCCTACAAGGTTCAACAGAAGATACCGACTGAAATCCTCATGAAGTACAATCCACTCGACAGAAGGTTCCACTCGGATATCCCAATTCCACTCGACCATGGATATTTCACTCGACCATACAAGAATCCACTCGGAGTACAGAATACCCACAGTCACCCGAGGATGGCAACGGCCAGGCATTCCCTCCGTCGTCATAAAGACCATTTAATACGGGCGTTACCAGGAACGCTCAAGACTTAACTCTCATTGAACCCTGGTGTAACTGAGGACAATGAGGGGTCGGCGCACTCAATATAATCCGCCCCTCCCCTCTTGCACAAGGGTTAGCACCCCCTATAACTATTCAACACTCCAATCGACAAGCCTCCGCGGCACCGAGACGTAGGGTTGTTACCTCCTCCGAGAGGGGCCTGAACTCGTAAAACTGTGCGTACAACCTCGCCGTAGCTAGGACACTGCCCTCTCCTACGTACCCCCCCCCCCCATCTCTACTGTCAGATCCATTCCCACGACAATGATGATGGTGGTGATGGTGGCTCGGCGGCGTTTGGTGCCGTTTTGAGATGCCCGGGTGAGTCGGATTTTTTTCCCGATCAATGAACGTGTCGTCCGCCTGGACATTTGCGGCCAGTTTGAGGCATCCGGGTGGATCGGAATTTTTTTTACAGTCATTGACCGGGTCGTGTGCTCGGGCGTTTGAGGATGGTTCGAAGCATCTGTCTTTTGATGCTCTAAATGCGGAAAATTTTCCAATTCTCTAATGGGTGGATGATGGCTGGATGCGTTGATGAATTGGTTAATGCATGCTTGATCGGTGCCAGCACATATTATATATTTTTTGAAATGAATGTATACAGATTGGTACAAAGTATAGGACTGTAGTTTTATTCGGCAATCTGATCGCTGTTGTTTGCCCCTTGCTACTGTCGAATGACTGAAAAAACCAAGTCTGAACTTTTTTTCCTCTTGAGCCATTGTAAGACGTTGGATCTTATTTGGATGGTAGATGTACAGCCGCATGTTACGGCCTGACTGCCTGAAGGCATGTCACCCGATCCCAGTCCCGTCCCTCCTCCCGACGGCTACCCTACCCACATCGCCCCCATCTAGATCCGGTGGCCCCACGCGGATATGTTCTTGGAAGATTACCTATGAACATGCCCACCTCAAATCAGCACCCCAACCTCACAAAACCAAACACAAAATCGATAACTAAAACGATGAGGGGATTGTGGCGGGCCGGGGCAGAGCTATCCACGCGCACCTGGTGACGGGATCTACCGGGAAGACGTGACGAAGGTTGCACCCTGTCCGATCGCTCCGTGCGCCGCAGTCACCATGGATCACACCTGACAGCAGATCGATCAACACCCACCCCATCGGAGGGGTAAAAGCACGCACCGCTCGCAAAGAAATTATCCACAAGAAAACTTCTGGACCATGGTATAGGATCTATCTATCTACATGTACCGGTAGTCCATTTCGGTCAGCTCCGTGAGAGTCTGGCGAGCCAGACCCACATGACCCCCGTATTTGTACCATACCTCTGCATCATACGGTGGCCCGTAGATAGTGCTACTATGGTAGTACGAGCCATATCGAGAGCGGTAAATACCGTGATTGTTCTCAATAGTATTGAGCTGTTTATATACAACTCGTACAAGTTCAGTTACACATCAAGAGATGGTGGATAATTAAGAGTGAGGTCTGTAGACCTTCTAGTACTCACTCCATTCCTAAATAAGTGTCTCAATCTTAGTATAACTTTGTACTAGAATTAGTATAAAGTTAAGACACTTATTTTGATACGGTGGAAGTACATTCTAGCACTAAGCCAAGCACTAACTTAATACAGCTAACATGATTTGTGGTAGAGTAAGCGCCGTGATCGCTCCCCTAGACGCGTCTCTCTCATTTCTTCCTCTTCTCGACAACCAGAAGCTGGGTTCGCCTTGGCTACATCCAACGCATACGCTCCTCTAAGAAGAACAAGATTTGCAGAAGTTAAACTGGTAAGCAAAGGAAGATGATGGGCACGGACAATAGATCCAAGCGCTACAAAAGATGAATGATATTATTACCAGAAGACAGCTGATGCATATGCGTGTTTAATAAAGAGATTTTTTACGGTACATCGTACTACCGTTGGGGCCGGGTAGTATTGAATTATCTTGCCGTTGATTAGCTGGGTAGTTTAACTCTTCTCCCCATGGAGCCGGCACAGGATATTAAAAAACCTGGGCTTTTCATCTGTTAGATCTCTTGTTATTCTATATATACTGTCAAAAAGGCTAGCATTGCATACTGAGCGAGCATGCAAGTATTGTCTCACTAGAGCCAGAGCGCGCCGGCGGCCTTGAGCATGGGCACGAGCTCGCCGGCGAGGTGCATCTCCATGACCCTTTTGGTGCCACCGACAAGGTTCCCGCCGATGAACACCGCTGGAACCACCGGCGGGCCGCGGCCAAGTCTCCTAGCGAGCTCCCTCTCCATCTCCCTGCCCCGGGGATCCTTGTCCAGCTCGTACACCGCTGCGTG
Source organism: Triticum aestivum (assembly GCF_018294505.1). Classification (NCBI taxonomy): domain Eukaryota; kingdom Viridiplantae; phylum Streptophyta; class Magnoliopsida; order Poales; family Poaceae; genus Triticum; species Triticum aestivum. The sequence goes on from NC_057805.1 coordinate 138,785,577, forward strand.
GACGCCGAGGCCGCTGAGAAGGGACGTCACGGAGTGGCAGATGCAGCATCTGCTCGACGTGAACACCACTACCGCCCGCTCAGACGCCAGCTTCGTCACCTGCTCCATCTATTCCTGATGATCGCTCGCTGGTGATTTCGCTATCTGACTGTGCTTATATGAGATTATCTGGAACCGGAAGGTGGTTGCTCTGGTTTGTTTGTTACTGCTGGCCGGGTGGCTCCCCTTTTATAGGCTCGGCTCCAAAAGGTTGTGCTGATTTTGCCATATATGGATAACTAGCAATTGGTATCTTGCTCTCAACTTGTTCACTACACAACCTTGATTGCTTCTTGCTTCTTGTATAAAAGAACACATTTTTTAATCCAGCGTAGCCTGAAGGTTGGCTGGTTCTGGATAAGGAAAAATGAGTTTCATGTGGTGCCATGCCATGGAACATTGGAATCTCTTTCCACATCTCAGTTTTTCTTTTTCCTTTTTGCGAGGGCTTTCCACATCTTAGTTGACCTCGAAAGGTTCTATGCCTAAATCTAAAAATAAAATAAAACATGTCAATTCGTCATGTATGGGAAATTAGACCTGTATTAATATATTTTGAGCATGTCTTATGAGTAGAAAAAAGCATTCTTCAGTTATGGTTCAAAAGCACATTCTTGAAAGTATATGTACAGGCGTGTCGAAACATACCAAGCTCAAGCGCTGCGATCGCATTCAACGTACTTGTCTTGCACACTAGAGGGTGTGAGATTAGTGTAACCTTCACTGCAAATCTCTGGTGCAATATACATGCCATTTCCTCTGATACTCTTCATTTTGTTTGGGAGTTTCATCCCTGATGAAACATTCTCTCTACATGGCTTCTAACTTCACTCATTTTACTGTACGTATAGTACAGAGGCTCAGAACAAGCACAAAATGGCGCTAACGTCGACACGGATGGCAGCAGTACGGCACAGGGATCTAATTCCACCGGCTAAGGAGAGAGAGGTGATTTGTACAGGAAGAAGGATCAGCTTCCCTTGGCGTTCAGAATAGCATCTTCAGGCAGAGAGGGCTTCCAGTCTCATTCAGTCCATCACACTCTCTTCTGACCCTATCTGCGACAGTGGAATCAGTGCCATTCGCAATTCTCTGTCATCTCTCAAGATTTCAATGTTCGCCCTGTTTTATGTCCTTATCAAATGCACAAGCATTCGCCACGCCATGATCCAGCACATGCTGTGCAAATGAGGCTGTACAACAGTAGCAGTTCATATGCTGCAAAGTAGTATCTATTCTTCTTGATTCTCCGATGTGGTGCAACCCTACAGGGCAAGCAGATGGCAATGGAGAATATTTGAATAGATATGTATCCTTTATCCTCAGTTTTCCCACCGGGCACTGCCGACTAATGTACAACTTTGCATCTTGGGAATCCAGGTTCCAGCATGATTTCGATCAGTTCCTGGCTCCTCAGACCTTCAAAGGGCAGCACTCTTTTGATCACAAATGCATATCTGACGCCAAGGCACCTACAGAGGCGAGACGAAATGCTGAGAGAAAATATAAGAATATCTTTCAGTAGAAGCGAAGAATCACAATAAGCTAGATAGTGAAAAAACCACGATACTATCAAATGTTTTTATTATTTGAGCCTGTGATATCATCAGGTACATCAATTATGGCGTGCCTACAATGTCGACAGAGCTTCATATACAATTCTCACTAGAGTAAAGGGGGGCACATTCTAAAGGCGAAACCTTCCTTATCCTCAGGAGACATCCTACAGCACCCAGTGTGTCTACATTACATGAAATATTTACACAAAACACAAAATAATATACTGTACAGTTTACCCTCAGCTAAAGGGTTAGATAGACTCCACAGGATATCGCTTCTGTGGATATCTTGATAAGATGATAGTTCCATCAAATTGAAGAATGTCACCATAGGCTGAGTTGGATGCGCCAATCACAAATTGACATGTTCCCCTTGAATCAGCATGTAGGTTAACACCATAATACTCAAGATGATCTGCCACACTTCTCCCGTAGACCGATCTATTCAAGCAAGAACAAAGCATAAGCAAAATATGGAGAGGCATACTTCTACAACAAATATGAGAGGCATGTCAATACCTGCTGCAGGTTGGGTCCTCTCCTGAACAATCACAGACTGTCTCATTCCTAGTAACCACATTTCCTACTATGGTCTCCCGAAGCCAAACCTGATGACAGATAAATGTGGAACAAACATATAACTTAGAAACTATAACTTAACAGACTCTTTCTACAAGACAATCAATTTACTGTGGAATTCTTTTCAAGTAACAGCATTGACCTCTCTTGCAAAGTGGTGATATGTCCATTCGCCTAGGTAATAAAAGTATGGTGGCAAATGTGGAACAATATCATTTTCATGGGTCACGCGGATTGTTCTTGGAACCTGCTCATTGAAGTATTCAGCAAAAGCAGGATTGCCTACCCGAGGCTGTCCAAAAGTTATGAGCTGAACTTTGTGTGACCCCCATTTAACCTAGAAAATAAAAAGCGAGAAATCAGTTGACTGAATCTCATATACCTACATATAATATAATAGACAGGGTTTTATTGTGAAAAAAGGATAGCTTTGTTCTTGCTTTGTTGGATTTACATGCAATGTCAAAACGCATGATCCACATTGGACATATGAAATAATTTAGATCAAAATCGGAATTCAGCTGTTTATGGCATGCTTTGAATTAAACTGAAAACCAGTCCTGCATGTACTTCCATAACATCGCACAGAAAGTACCCAGAATTGACGATACATGTCCAAGTAACACACGATCCTCAAAGGTACTTACAGAGAGATCAAGGGCACAAAATGAAGCTAAAGCCCCTCCCATAGAGTGACCTACAACATTTATGGGTAGTCTTCCATATGTCTTCCATGCCCACTGAACAGATTTCAAGATCTCATGCCGCAGAGTTGTATTATAATATGCAGAATAAAATCCATGGTGGACCTGCAACATGAGAAAAACATAAAGTGAACAAGTGATTTCAAACTCATTTGTATTTCGTAAAAAAATAATAGAAAATTTGCCGGTGGAGATTGGAGATACCATTGCATCCGGCATGCCTGGATAAGTTACATCTAGCTGCTTCCAGAAGAGATCTTCAATCCAATTTGAGGCGCTTCACAAGTAAATTTTGATGTTGGAATGAATGGTCATGAGCAATATATTATGTATTATATTTTAAAGTAAACACTGCTATGTCTAGAAACTATTCGCTAGAACAGGCACAGATGAATGATGTGCCCACATGGTATAAATTTTGGCAAGCAGTAAGTTATATGTAAGTAACCAGCGATTGTTTGTACCTGTGTTCTTGGGTGCCTCTAAAAGCAATTATTATGGATCGTGGATCAGGGGCAACTCCAACAAAAGCCTGCTCAAAATTAATATTTTTATATATGACTATATGAGCATAATTGTCATTTAAAACTGCATGAAAGAAGATCATGAGAAGACGTGAACACAAAAATATTGAACCTGTAAACATTTCTCTACATCTACAATGATCTCTATCATCTGAAAACCCTGCATTAATAATCAAACAAAGAACGTGGTTATGAACAGTTTGTACAAGCAGCATGAGAAGCCAAGTCTAGTTTTTGTCTAATGGATTGTACCTTCGTGTGACCTTCACACCTTGGACAAGTCCATTTCAAAAGTGAGGTTAGGTCGGATGTATAAACCTGGAATTCATTTAGGCAAGCCAAGTCATAAAAAGACTTTTTGAGTCACACAAGGATATTCCTGCCACAAAACTCCTCAAGCTAGGAGTTTGAGGAAGTAATTTGAGTAGTTCTTAAGTAAATTACGTGCTACACCCTCCGATCCAAAATAAGTGTCGCAGTTTTGAGCTAAGGTTGAACCCAATCTTAGTTCAAAACTGCGACACTTATTTTGGATCCGATGGAGTAGTATATATTGTTCAAAGAGGAACTTACAGCAGATGCATATTCGACAAGAATATGAGCAAGAGTACTATTGTAAGAGTAACCACCATCAGATTGCTTCATCCTGAGCTCTGCATTGCGTAAAGAAAGTGTAAACAACTTTCTGCTACATTATGCAAAACAATGAAGGGCTTTATGCTTATTGCCATGGTAGCAGTTCAAGGAATCTACATATCAGATACTAATGTTTGGTTTTGCGATATCCAACAACATTTTCCAGTCTCAGCAACAGCAATGATGAGAAGGTAGCCCACTGATCTCACCTTTCATGCATGGTTGTTTCTACGAGATTTGCACAGGCGCGGATCAAGGCACGAATCGATTGCTATATCACTGTATTGCTTGGTGGCACGACAGTAAGCAAGTGAAATATGCCAAGCATACATCTGAACTTGAGAACGCATGAAGCATCTGAACTTTACTGTTCCCAACCAAATTTCCCACAGATTACACGAAATCTTTTGCTCTAGCAGTCCCTGCACTAGAGTTTTGATCTCCCCTTAGCATACCATTCATCATTCCTGCCTAATAAACTTTAAATTTCGCTAAATCACTTCTATCTTGTTCCCTTCTCACATTGCTCCCAGCACAGCCGGTGGAACTAATAACTCCTGAATCTCGCTCGATTTTTCCTCAACCCCAACCAAAAATCCGGCGGAACCAGCTACAATCATGGCACGGAACCACGCGCACCGGGCACGCGTAGCAATGAAGCGTTTCATCTACGGAAGCAAGATGAGACTGGGGAAAAAGTCAAGAGATCGTCACCTCCTCCTTCCACCGCCGCCGTTGCTGCGTCCGCGGGAGAGAGCACGAGAAGAAAAAGTCCCGTGAGGGCCAGCAGCACCGCCGCCGCGCTCGCCGCCCGCCTTAGCGGCGCCATCGCCGACGTCTCTTTCTTTCCCCCTCTCAGCAGGATTCTCAGCAGCACCAAACGGAGACGTGTGATGAGCAAGGAAGAGGACGGGAAAGTAGGAGCAAAACTTGGAACTTTCTTATGAGGGTTGTTACGTGAAACTGTGAAACGGTTGACAGGGACTAGGACCCGTTTTCGTTTTACACCTCAGAGCACTAGGACGTGTTTGATAACTTGCATGGAGGCCAATCAGACCCATGCAGAAAAAAAAGGGATGTTTCATTCCTTGTGTATTGTTTTTCCTTACGGATCCGTGCGTTCATTGTTAGGCCTGCATCCCACGGAACTTTAAGAAACTCTCAGCCAGGCCCGCTAGGAACATCTAAATCGGCTGTTTCCAAAGCCAGGCACGTGGGCGGCGGCGGCTGCACGGGAGAAGCCACGCTCGAGAAGTCGTGTTGCTTCCCGAAGCGCCGGCAATAATTACCCCCCCCCCCCACCTTCCCTCATCGCTCTCCCTCCCCTCTCTCCACTCTCCCACTCTCATAGGCGGTGGCGGCGTTCAACGGATAGGAGAACAGCAAGGCGACCACTGGCATCCGCAACATCACCCGCAGCACTTCGACAATGGCGATAAGCACTATTTTGACCTCCTCAGTTACTATTTTTCATTCGATCCATGTTCTAGGAGAATGGGGAATCGGGGTAAATAGCCATAGGACTGATCATAATATCATCATGAGTTTCTAGTAGCGATGGATTTTAGGGTTCCGATCCGGATTAAATACAAGGGGAATGGGGATTAGGGGTTAATCTTATACAGTAGTTTCTAATCTTAGCCCTGGCGACCCTGGGGGCGGTTGCAGTGGCGAGTGCCCTTGGCCTTGTTCTTGTCCTCTGGCTGGACCACCGTCTGGTCGTCCTCGCCGGAGTCCAAATCGATTGGCAAAGTACGTGTTGAGGAACGTAGCAGAAATTCAAAATTTTCTACGCATCACCAAGATCAATCTATGGAATAATCTAGCAACGAGGGGAAGGGGAGTGCATCTACATACCATTGTAGATCGCGATGCGGAAGCGTTGCAAGAACGCGGATGAGGGAGTCGTACTCGTAGCGATTCAGATCGCGGTTGATTCCGATCTGAGCACCGAAGAACGATGCCTCCGCGTTCAACACACGTGCAGCCCGGTGATGTCTCCCACGCCTTGATCCGGCAAGGAGAGAGGGAGAGGTTGGGGAAGACTCTGTCCAGCAGCAGCACGACGGCATGGTGGTGATGGAGGAGCGTGGCAATCCCGCAGGGCTTCGCCAAGCACCGCGGGAGAGGAGGAGGAAGAGGGGAAGGGCTGCGCCAAGAGAAGAAGAACTTCGTATGTTGGGCTGCCCCTTTGCCTCCACTATATATAGGGGGAGAGGGAGGGCTGCGCCCCCACCTAGGGTTCCCTCCCCAGGGGTGGCGGCAGCCCCCAAACCCATCTAGGGTGCGGCCAAGGGGAGGAGAGGGGGGCGCCACTAGGGTGGGCCTTAAGGCCCATCTGGACCTAGGGTTTGCCCCCTCCCACTCTCCCATGCGCCTTGGGCCTTGGTGGGGGGGCGCACCAGCCCACCTGGGACTGGTCCCCTCCCACACTTGGCCCACACAGCCTTCTGGGGCTGGTGGCCCCACTTGGTGGACCCCCGGGACCCTCCCGGTGGTGCCAGTACATTACCGATAACACCCGAAACTTTTCCGGTGACCAAAACAGGACTTCCCATATATAAATATTTACCTCCGGACCATTCCGGAACTCCTCGTGACGTCCGGGATCTCATCCGGGACTCCGAACAACATTCGGTAACCACGTACATACTTTCCCTATAACCCTAGCGTCATCGAACCTTAAGTGTGTAGACCCTACGGGTTCGGGAACCATGCAGACATGACCGAGACGTTCTCCGGTCAATAACCAACAGCGGGATCTGGATACCCATGTTGGCTCCCACATGTTCCACGATGATCTCATCGGATGAACCACGATGTCGGGGATTCAATCAATCCCGTATTCAATTCCCTTTGTCTACCGGTATGTTACTTTCCCGAGATTCGATCGTCGGTATCCCGATACCTTGTTCAATCTCGTTACCGGCAAGTCTCTTTACTCGTTCCGTAACTCACATCATCCCGTGATCAACTCCTTGGTCACATTGTGCACATTATGATGATGTCCTACCGAGTGGGCCCAGAGATACCTCTCCGTTTACACGGAGTGACAAATCCCAGTCTCGATTCGTGCCAACCCAACAGACACTTTCGGAGATACCTGTAGTGCACCTTTATAGCCACCCAGTTACGTTGTGACGTTTGGTACACCCAAAGCATACCTACGGTATCCGGGAGTTGCACAATCTCATGGTCTAAGGAACTGATAGTTGACATTAGAAAAGCTCTGAGCAAACGAACTACACGATCTTGTGCTAGGCTTAGGATTGGGTCTCGTCCATCACATCATTCTCCTAATGATGTGATCCCGTTATTAACGACATCCAATGTCCATGGTCAGGAAACCGTAACCATCCATTGATCAACGAGCTAGTCAACTAGAGGCTTACTAGGGACATGGTGTTGTCTATGTATCCACACATGTATCTGAGTTTCCTATCAATACAATTCTAGCATGGATAATAAACGATTATCGTGAACAAGGAAATATAATAATAACCAATTTATTATTGCCTCTAGGGCATATTTCCAACAGTCTCCCACTTGCACTAGAGTCAATAATCTAGTCCACATCACCATGTGATTAACACTCACAGGTCACATCACCATGTGACCAACATCCAAAGAGTTTACTAGAGTCAACAATCTAGTTCACATCTCTATGTGATTAACACTCAATGAGTTCTGGTTTGATCATGTTATGCTTGTGAGAGAGGTTATTTAGTCAACGGGTCTGAACCTTTCAGATCCGTGTGTGCTTTACGAATATCTATGTCATCTTGTGGATGCTACCACGCGCTACTTGGAGCCATTTCAAATAACTGCTCTACTATACGAATCCGGTTTACTACTCAGAGCCATCCGGATTAGTGTCAAAGTTTGCATCGACGTAACCCTTTACGACGAACTCCTTTTCACCTCCATAATCGAGAAAATTCCTTAGTCCACTAGAATCCAAGGATAAGTTCGACCGCTGTCATGTGATCCATTCCCGGATCACTATTGTGCCCCTTGACCAACTCATGGCAATGCACACTACATGTGCGGTACACAGCATAGCATACTATAGAGCCTACGTCTAAAGCATAGGGGACGACCTTCGTCCTTTCTCTCTCTTCTGCTGTGGTCAGGTCTTGAGTCTTACTCAATACTCACACCTTGTAACACAGCCAAGAACTCCTTCTTTGCTGATCTATTTTGAACTCTTTCAAAATCATGTCAAGGTGTGCGTTCTTTGAAAGTATCATCAGGCGTCTTGATCTATCTCTATAGATCTTGATGCCCAATATGTAAGCAGCTTTATCCAGGTCTTCCTTTGAAAAACTCCTTTCAAACAACCATTTATGCTTTCCAGAAATTTTACATCATATCGGATCGACAATATGTCATTCACATATACTTATCAGAAATGTTGTAGCGCTCCCACTCACTTTATTGTAAATACAAGTTTCTAACAAACTTTGTATAAACCCAAAAACTTTGATCACTCCATCAAAGCGTATATTCTGACTCCGAGATGCTTGCTCTAGTCCATGGAAGGATCGCTGGAGCTAGCATACCTTTTAGCATCCTTAGGATCGACAAAACCTTTCTGATTGTATCACATACAACCTTTTCTTACGAAAACTGGTAAGGAAACTTGTTTTGACATCCATCTGCCAGATTTCATAAATGCAGCTAATGCTAACATGATTCCGACGGACTTAAGCATCGCTACGGATGAGAAAATCTCATCGTAGTCAACTCCTTGAACTTGTGAAAATACTCTTTGTCACAAGTCGAGCTTCATAGACGGTAACATTACCGTCCACGTCCGTCTTCTTCTTAAAGATCCATTTATCTCGGATTTCATGGCTTCTAACCATTTGTCGGAATATGGGCCCACCATCGCTTCTCCATAGCTCTTAGGTTCAGTATTGTCCAACAACATGATATCTCAGACAGGATCACGTACCACTCAGAAGTAGCACGCATCCTCGTCGTCCTACGAGGTTTGGTGGTGACTTGATCCGAAGTTTCATGATCACTATCATAAGCTTCCACTTCAATTGGTATAGGTGCCACAGGAACAACTTCCTGTGCCCTGCTACACACTAGTTGAAGTGACGGTTCAATAACCTTATCAAGTCTCCACCATCCTCCCACTCAATTCTTTCGAGAGAAACTTTTCCTCGAGAAAGGACTCGTTTCTAGAAGCAATTACTTTTGCTTCCAGATCTGAAATGGGAGGTATACCCAACTGTTTTGGGTATTCTTATGAAGATGTATTTATCCGCTTTGGGTTCGAGCTTATCAGCCTGAAACTTTTCCACATAAGCTTCGCAACCCCAAACTTTTAAGAAACGACAACTTAGGTTTCTCTAAACGGTGTCGTCTCAACGGAATTGCGTGGTGCCCCTTTTTAAAGTGAATGCGGTTATCTCTAATGCCTAACCCATAAACGATAGTGGTAATTCGATAAGAGACATCATGGTATGCACCATATCCAATAGGGTGCAGTTATGGTGTCCGGACACACCATCACACTATGGTGTTCCAGGCGGTATTAATTGTGAAACACTTTCCACAATGTCTTAATTGTGTGCCAAACTCGTAATTCAGATATCTCTATGATCATATCATAGACATTTTATCCTCTTGTCACGACGATCTTCAGCTTCACTCTGAAATTACTTGAACCTTTCAATAATTCAGACTTGTGTTTCATCAAGTAAATACACTCAGCATCTACTCAAATCATCTGTGAAGTAAGAACATAACGATATCCACTGCATGCCTTAGCACTCATTGGACTGCACACATCAAAATGTATTACTTCCAACAAGTTGCTCTCTTGTTCCATCTTACTGAAAACGAGGCTTTTCAGTCATCTTGCCCATGTGGTATGATTTGCATGTCTCAAGTGATTCAAAATCAAGTGAGTCCAAATGATCCATCTGCATGGAGTTTCTTCATGCATATATACCAATAGACATGGTTCGCATGTCTCAATCTTTTCAAAACGAGTGAGTCCAAACATCCATCTACATGGAGCTTCTTCATGCGTTCTATACCAATATGACTCAAGTGGCAGTGCCACAAGTATGTGGTACTATCATTACTATCTTATATCTTTTGGCATGAACATGTGTATCACTACGAGCGAGATTCATTTTAGGTGCAAGACCATTGAAGGTATTATTCAGATAAACAGAGTAACCATTATTCTCCTTAAATGAATAACCGTATTGCGATAAACATAATCCAATCATGTTTGTGCTCAACGCAAACACCAATCTCGATGGTAGAGGGAGCATGCGATGCTTGATCACATCAACCTTGGAAACACTTCCAACACACATCGTCATCTCACCTTTAGCTAGTCTCCGTTTATTCCGCAGCTTTTATTTCGAGTTACTAACACTTAGCAACCGAACCGGTATCCAATACCCTGGTGCTGCTAGGAGTACTAGTAAAGTAGACATTCATATAACGTATATCCAATATACTTCTGTCGACCTTGCCTGCCTTCTCATCTACCAAATATCTAGGGTAGTACTGCTTCAGTGACCGTTCCCCTCATTACAGAAGCACTTAGTCTCGGGTTTGGGTTCAAACTTGGGATTCTTTACTAGAGCAGCAAATGATTTGCTGTTTCATGAAGTATCCCTTTTGCCCTTGCCCTTCTTAAACTAGTGGTTTTACTAACCATCAACTATTGATGCTCCTTCTTGATTTCTACTCTCGCGGTGTCAAACATCGCGAATAGCTCAAGGATCATCATAACTATCCCTGATATGTTATAGTTCATCACGAAGCTCTACTAGCTTGGTGGCAGTGACTATGGACAACTATCACTATCTCATCTGGGAGATTAACTCCCACTCGATTCAAGCGATTGTGGTACTCCGACAATCTGAGCACATGCTCAACGATTGAGCTTTTCTCCCTTAGTTTGCAGGCTTAAGAAACTTGTCAGAGGTCTCATACCTCTTGACATGGGCACTAGTCTGAAATCCAATTTCAGTCTTCGGAACATCTCATATGTTCTGCGACGTTTCAAAACGTCTTTGGTGCCACAATTCTAAACCGTTAGCATTACGCACTGAACTATCACGTAGTCATCAAAACGTGTATGTCAGATGTTTCGCAACATCTACAGACGACGCTGAGGTTCAGCACACCGAGCGGTGCATTAAGGACATAAGCCTTCTGTGCAACAATGAGGACAATCCTCAGTTCACGAACCCAGTCCTTATAATTGCTACTACCAACTTTCAACTAAATTTTCTCTAGGAACATATCTTAAACAGTAGAACTAAAGCGCAAGCTATGACATAATTTGCAAAGACTTTTTGACTATGTTCATGATAATTAAGTTCATCTGATTAATGAACTCCCACTCAGATAGACATCCCTCTAGTCATCTAAGTGATACATGATCCGAGTCAAACTAGGCCGTGTCCGATCATCACGTGAGACGGACTAGTCAACATCGGTGAACATCTCCATGTTGATCATATCTGCTATACGACTCATGTTCGACCTTTCGGTCTCTTGTGTTCCGAGGCCATGTCTGTACATGCTAGGCTCGTCAAGTCAACCTAAGTGTTTCGCATGTGTTCCGAGGCCATGTCTGTACATGCTAGGCTCATCAACACCCGTTGTATTCGAACGTTAGAATCTATCACACCCGATCATCACGTGGTGCTTCGAAACAACGAACCTTCGCAACGGTGTACAGTTAGGGGGAACACTTTCTTGAAATTATTACAAGGGATCATCTTACTTACTACCGTCGTTCTAAGCAAATAAGATGCATAACATGATAAACATCACATGCAATCAAATAGTGACATGATATGGCCAATATCATTTTGCTCCTTTGATCTCCATCTTCGGGGCACCATGATCATCTTTGTCACCGGCATGACACCATGATCTCCATCATCATGATCTCCATCATTGTGTCTTCATGAAGTTGTCACGCCAATGATTACTTCTACTTCTATGGCTAACGCGCTTAGCAATAAAGTAAAGTAATTTACATGGCGTTATTCAATGACACGCAGGTCATACAAAAAATAAAGACAACTCCTATGGCTCCTGCCGGTTGTCATACTCATCGACATGCAAGTCGTGATTCCTATTACAAGAATATGATCAATCTCATACATCACATATATCATTCATCACATCTTCTGGCCATATCACATCACATAGCACATGCTGCAAAAACAAGTTAGACGTCCTCTAATTGTTGTTGCAAGTTTTTACGTGGCTTGTATAGGTTTCTAGCAAGAACGTTTCTTACCTACGTAAAACCACAACGTGATATGCCAATTTCTATTTACCCTTCATAAGGACCCTTTTCATCGAATCCATCCCGACTAAAGTGGGAGAGACAGACACCCGCTAGCCACCTTATGCAACTAGTGCATGTCAGTCGGTGGAACCTGTCTCACGTAAGCGTACGTGTAAGGTCGGTCCGGGCCGCTTCATCGCACAATGCCGCCGAAACAAGATAAGACTAGTAGCGGCAAGAAGAATTGGCAACATCTACGCCCACAACTGCTTTGTGTTCTACTCGTGCATAGAAACTACGTATAGACCTAGCTCTGATACCACTGTTGGGGAACGTAGCAGAAATTCAAAATTTTCTACGCATCACCAAGATCAATCTATGGAGTAATCTAGCAACGAGGGGAAGGGGAGTGCATCTACATACCATTGTAGATCGCGATGCGGAAGCGTTGCAAGAACGCGGATGAGGGAGTCGTACTCGTAGCGATTCAGATCGCGGTTGATTCCGATCTGAGCACCGAAGAACGATGCCTCCGCGTTCAACACACGTGCAGCCCGGTGACGTCTCCCACGCCTTGATCCAGCAAGGAGAGAGGGAGAGGTTGGGGAAGACTCCGACCAGCAGCAGCACGACGGCGTGGTGGTGATGGAGGAGCGTGGCAATCCCGCAGGGCTTCGCCAAGCACCGCGGGAGAGGAGGAGGAAGAGGGGAAGGGCTGCGCCAAGAGAAGAAGAACTTCGTATGTTGGGCTATCCCTTTGCCTCCACTATATATAGGGGGAGAGGGAGGGCTGCGCCCCCACCTAGGGTTCCCTCCCCAGGGGTGGCGGCAGCCCCCAAACCCATCTAGGGTGCAGCCAAGGGGAGTAGAGGGGGGGCGCCACTAGGGTGGGCCTTAAGGCCCATCTGGGCCTAGGGTTTGCCCCCTCCCACTCTCCCATGCGCCTTGGGCCTTGGTGGGGGGGCGCACCAGCCCACCTGGGACTGGTCCCCTCCCACACTTGGCCCACGCAGCCTTCTGGGGCTGGTGGCCCCACTTGGTGGACCCCCGGGACCCTCCCGGTGGTCCCGGTACATTACCGATAACACCTAAAACTTTTCCGGTGACCAAAACAGGACTTCCCATATATAAATCTTTACCTCCGGACCATTCCGGAACTCCTCATGACGTCCGGGATCTCATCCGGGACTCCGAACAACATTCGGTAACCACGTACATACTTTCCCTATAACCCTAGCGTCATCGAACCTTAAGTGTGTAGACCCTACGGGTTCGGGAACCATGCAGACATGACCGAGACGTTCTCCGGTCAATAACCAACAGCGGGATCTGGATACCCATGTTGGCTCCCACATGTTCCACGATGATCTCATCAGATGAACCACGATGTCGGGGATTCAATCAATCCCGTATTCAATTCCCTTTGTCTACCGGTATGTTACTTGCCCGAGATTCGATCGTCGGTATCCCGATACCTTGTTCAATCTCGTTACCGGCAAGTCTCTTTACTCGTTCCGTAACTCACATCATCCCGTGATCAACTCCTTGGTCACATTGTGCACATTATGATGATGTCCTACCGAGTGGGCCCAGAGATACCTCTCCGTTTACACGGAGTGACAAATCCCAGTCTCGATTCGTGCCAACCCAACAGACACTTTCAGAGATACCTGTAGTGCACCTTTATAGCCACCCAGTTACGTTGTGACGTTTGGTACACCCAAAGCATACCTACGGTATCCGGGAGTTGCATAATCTCATGGTCTAAGGAACTGATACTTGACATTAGAAAAGCTCTGAGCAAAGGAACTACATGATCTTGTGCTAGGCTTAGGATTGGGTCTCGTCCATCACATCATTCTCCTAATGATGTGATCCCGTTATCAACGACATCCAATGTCCATGGTCAGGAAACCGTAACCATCCATTGATCAACGAGCTAGTCAACTAGAGGCTTACTAGGGACATGGTGTTGCCTATGTATCCACACATGTATCTGAGTTTCCTATCAATACAATTCTAGCATGGATAATAAACGATTATCATGAACTAGGAAATATAGTAATAACCAATTTATTATTGCCTCTAGGGCATATTTCCAACAGTACGGTGGCCTGGCTCCGGTGCCCTGACAACCATCTCCACCGCTTCTTCTGCCTCCTCCACTTTGTGTTGTTCATAACGCCATAAACTTTGTGCTCTTCATAACGCAGATCCAGACGGAGAACAAGGACAAGGAGGTGGTGCCTCCCATGGACAAGGGCAAGGAAGTGGTGCTGCTCTTGGAGGTTGTGCCAGCCATGCCTGAGGAGATGCCCCCCACGGACGACGATGTGGTGCCGGAGGAGCCCCCTCAGTGGCAAGCGTCGGAACTATGGGCAGTACCATGAGAAAGGTGGGCTAACTCACTTCTGCAAGATAATCCTTGCCCCGAAGCTCGAGTGCATACCAATGCTTGTAGACGTCCATCAGATCAAGATCGGGTACGTGGTGGCCTTCAAGTTACTGACGCCCTACGCGCTCAATGTCATCGTCTCCAACGACGACGACGACGTTGAAGTGGTGACCAAGTGCGGAAGGCACGATGACGCCTTTGCCGTGAATGTCTAGGACAACTCTCTGTTTCTCCAGCAGGTTTAGTATCGACTATATCATACTACTTTGCTTGAAAATTGCTATGTTTAAGTGTGGAACTATGTTAAAAACTGCTCGCTATGCATGGTTTAGAACTGTGTTAATATGCTATCTCTTGTGTGTCTTTGGGTTGTTCTACACGCCCCTGTGTGCTGGTAACCTCTCCACCTCGCCGAAGAGGTTACCAGACAAAAAGCGTTGCATGAAACCAAACACCATGCCTTGTATTTCCGCCTAAACAAGCGGGCAACCAAACATGCCACCTTTCATTACGCCTCACGTAGGCTAGAGGGTATGCACGCAAACAAACAACACGCAGATGTTGGTTTTTTACCTGTTTCCCCTCAGCAAGGCCCAACTGGGTAAAGCATGCAATGCAGGCATAAGTTGCTACGAGAACCAAACACACCCTAGTGAAAGCACAAGTGCTCCCTGGGTGATTTTGGTAATTAATGTCAACATATCTCTTGCTGGACTAATATTTTCATCTAGTATATTTCAGAAAGTTCAACAAAGGCGTGGCATGGACAATAGGATGTGGAACCCCTTCAAGATGTTAAGGACAAAGATTGGCAAAAGCTCGAGACTCTTCATTTCTATTTTAGTGATCCAAGATCACATTGAGTCCATAGGAAAATCCAATACTATTAAAAGGGGATGAGGTGTTGCTTAAGGATCCACTTGCTCAAAGTGCTTAGTGATATGCTCCAAAGACCTCAACCACTTCCTCAAATCCAGATATGTCCTAAAACCTAAAGTCAAACTCGGCCCCACCAATTTGATTCATCCGGCACCACCGAGTTCACTTGACATAGCCACTGCCAGAAATCCTAATCATTTCGGTCTCACCGATAGGATCTCGGTCTCACCGAGATGGCCTTGCAAACTCTCTGTTGCATGTTGCAATTATTTCGGTCTCACCGAAATATGCAATCGGCCCCATCGAGTTTGCCTGACCAACTCTCTGTTTGCTTATTACTAAAATCGGTCTCACCAAGTTCATGTAATCGGTCAAACCGAGATAAGGTTTTGCCCTAACCCTAGCACATCGGTCCCACCGAGTTGATCATGTCGGTCCCACTGAGAATCCTAATGTTCACATTTTTTGACTGAATCGGTCTCACCGAGTTCACCTATTTGGTCTGACCGAGTTGGCTCAAATATGTGTAACGGTTAGATTTTCTGTGGAGGCTATATATACCCCTCCACCCCTTCTCTATTCAAGAGAGAGCCATCAGAACGTGCCTACACTTCCACTACTCATTTTCTGAGAGAGAACCACCTACTCATGTGTTGAGACCAAGACATTCCAATCCAACCACAAGAATCTTGATCTCTAGCCTTCCCCAAGTTGCTTTGCACTCAAATAATCTTACCACCATAGCCAAATCTGTGAGAGAGAGTTGAGTGTTGGGGAGACTATCATTTGAAGCACAAGAGCAAGGAGTTCATCATCCACACACCATCTATTACCTTTCGGAGCGTGGTGTCTCCTAGATTGGCTAGGTGTCACTTGGGAGCCTCCATCAAGATTGTGGAGTTGAACCAAGGAGTTTGTAAGGGCAAGAAGATCGCCTACTTCGTGAAGATTTACCCGAGTGAGGCATGTCCTTCGTGGGCGATGGCCATGGTGGGATAGACAAGGTTGCTTCTTCATGGACCCTTCATGGGTGGAGCCCTCCGTGGACTCGCGCAACTGTTACCCTTCCTGGGTTGAAGTCTCCACCAACGTGGATGTACGATAGCACCACCTATCGGAACCACGCCAAAAATCTCCGTGTCTCTAATTGCGTTTGCACACTCCAATCCCATTCTTTTACTTTCTTGCAACTTGCATGCTTTACTTTCCGCTACTCATATACTCTTGCCATGATTGCTTGAAATGTATTGTGAATGCTTAAACTTGTGCTAAAACTCAACCTCAACTTGAAGAACTTAAAACTGCTACTTTTGCTTGTTGAGGGTCTAATCACCCCCCCTCTAGACACCTCTTCTCAATCTCCATTGCTTTGGTTTAATCACCATTGGAGGAAGATGGATGAGTCTACGATGGGGAAGTTTAGACGTAGAGTGCCTATGCTTGATGGAGAGTTCTACAATGCTTGGAAAAATGAGATGCTTGAGATTTTCAATGAATATCACTTGAACAAGTACATTACTAGCCCTTGTGCACCCCTTATTGATCCCTTGCATCCTACCCCTGATGAGTCTCTTGACATGATCCGCAATCTTAGAACTATCAACCTTATCATTAGAGGACTGCCTAGAAATTTGATTGTATGCTTGCCTACTCTTGAATGTGCTTACACCGTATGGAGATTTCTTGAGGAACGGTTTCCAAACTATTCCTTGAAAAATCTAGATGTGGTTCTTCAAAAGTCCATAGATTTTCATAAAATGAAACCTAGTGACCCTAAATTTGATGATTGTCTATTTGAGCTTCGTGACCTCATGCGTGCCAAAGGAGATGTTGGAGCCATTAGTAGCATTATCTCTCAAGTCATTAGAATTCATAAAGTTGCACATTGCCATGGTCATACATCTAATGAAACACTCTCTCTAGGTGACGATTCATCACAAGACGATGTTGAACGCGGATACTATGATGAGGATGATGATAGTGACTTTGATCTCGATGAGTCTATGAGACACTTTGGTCTTATGGCTAATCTTCGCAGCTATATGGCTGGAGGAAAGGAATGTGTTCTTGATAGTGGATGTACCGATCACATGACCGAAGACAAGGATATGTTTCATGAGCTTGCTAAAAATGACGGCCCTCGAAATTATGTCACTTTTGGTGATAACTCAAAGGGTAAGGTGGTTGGCCTTGGTAAGGTGGCCATCTCACATGACAGCTCCATCCAAAATGTTATGCTCGTTGAATCTCTTGGCTATAATTTACTTTCCGTATCTTGACTAGCTGACTTTGGTTTCAATGTCCTATTTACTAAAGTATATTGCCAAGTGTTTCGAAGAGATAGTCATAATATGGTCTTTACCAGTATACGTAGAGGTGATCTATACATTGTTGATTTCACTAAAAAGGCTCAACCTAGAACTTGCTTAATTGCTAAATCATCTAAAGGTTGGTTATGGCATAGAAGGTTAGGTCATGTGGGCATGCGAAATCTTGATAAGCTTATTAAAGGTGATCATATCCTTGAAGTTAAAGATGTTATATTTGACAAAGATAGACTTTGCAGTGTCTGTCAAGCAGGAAAACAGGTTGGAGGGAGCCATCCCGTGAAAAACATTATGACCACGAGAAGACCGCTCGAGCTGCTTCATATGGATCTTTTTGGTCCCAACGCCTACAAGAGTCTCGGTGGTAACTCGTTCAGTTTAGTCATTGTCGATGACTTTTCAAGATTTACGTGGGTGTTCTTTCTTGATGACAAATCACAGGTCCAAAAGATCTTCAAGAACTTCGCTAGGAAGGCCCAAAAATCAATTTGAAGTGAAGATCAAGAAGGTTCGCAGTGACAACGGAACGGAGTTCAAGAACGCCAATATGGATACCTTTCTTGACGAAGAAGGGATTTCACATGAGTTCTCGGCTACGTACACACCTCAACAAAATAGAGTTGTTGAGAGGAAGAACCAGACACTTATCGAGATGGCGAGAACGATGCTTGATGAATACAAGACGCCAAAACACTTCTGGGCGGAAGCAGTTGAGACAACTTGTCATGCAACAAATCGTTTATATCCTCACAAGCTTCTTGGCAAGACGGCATACGAGCTTCTCACTGGTAACAAACTCCAAGTTGGATACTTTCGAGTATTCGGCTCAAAGTGCTACATTCTTGATAAGCATCATTGTTCGAAATTTTCTCCTAAATCTCATGAAGGTTTCCTACTCGGTTATGGCTCAAACTCTCACACTTACCGTGTCTATAACAATTTCACCCGAAAGGTTGAAGAGACGGTAGATGTGAAGTTTGATGAATCTAACGGCTCGCAAGTAGAGCAATTTCCAATTGATGTAGGAGACAAAGACCCTTCGGAAGCAATCCAAGACTTGTCTATTGGCAAGATTCGCCCAAAGGAGGTGAAGGAGAGTACCTCGTCCGTTCAAGTGGAATCCTCTACCTCACGACAAGGTGAACCACAAGTTGACTTGGAGGCATCCACAAATGGAACACGCCAAGATGGAGAAAACAAGGAAGTACACCAAGATGAACCTCATCGACCTCCCTCTCCACCTCCACAAGAGGACAACAACACCAACAATGAAGAAGGCCAAGAGGAAGAACAAGATGATGAAGAGGATGTTCCACCCCGACCCATACAAAAGCTCTCACGAGTTAGAGCAAGAGTTTCAAGAGATCATCCCGTCGAGCAAATCTTTGATGATATTCAAACCGGGAGAATTACTCGCTCTAAAACTTGTTTGGCTAATTTTTGTGAACATTATTCATTCATCTCTAGTATTGAACCTATGAAGGTTGAAGAAGCTCTTGATGATCCGGATTGGGTGAACGCCATGCATGAAGAGCTACACAACTTCGAGAGGAACCAAGTGTGGACATTGGAAGAAAAGCCGGACAACAACCAAAATGTCATTGGAACCAAATGGGTGTTTCGGAATAAGCAAGATGAAGATGGACAAGTTGTACGGAACAAGGCCCGTCTCGTTGCCCAAGGCTACACTCAAGTCGAAGGTATGGACTATGGTGAGACATATGCCCCCGTTGCTAGACTTGAGTTACTTGCTTATGCCAATCACCATGATATCACATTATACCAAATGGACATTAAAAGTGCTTTTCTAAGTGGTGAAATTGAGGAGGAAGTTTATGTTAAACAACCTCCTAGCTTTGTTAATCCTAAGAAACCTAATCATGTACAAACTTCACAATGCTCTTTATGGTCTTAAACAAGCTCCTAGAGCATGGTATAAATTCTTGACCAATTTCTTTATTGAAAAAGGTTTTGAGATTGGAAAAATTGATTCTACAGTTTTTACTAAAAGGGTTAATGGTGAATTATTTGTGTGCCAAATTTATGTGGATGATATCATATTTGGATCAACTAACCCTCATTTTAGTGAAAATTTTGGAAGGCTAATGTCGGAGAAGTTTGAGATGTCTATGATGAGTGAACTCAAGTTATTTCTTGGTTTGCAAATCAAGCAAACTAAGGAGGGTACCTTTGCTTCCCAAACAAAGTATACCAAGGACTTATTCAAGAAGTTCAACATGCAAGAAAGCAAAGGTATGAAAACACCCATGCGTACTAGTGGACATCTTGACTTGACAAAGGATGGCAAACCGGTTGACCAAAAGGTTTATCACTCTATGATTGGTTCGTTGTTATATCTATGTGCCTCTTGTCCCGAAATTATTTTAGGTGTGTGCATGTGTGCACGATATCAAGCGGCCCCTAAGGAATGTCATCTTAAGGCTGTGAAAAGGATAGTGAGATACCTAATTCATACATCAAACTTTGGCATTTGGTATCCAAAGAGGTCTTCTTTTGATCTTGTTGGCTACTCCGACTCGGACTATGCTGGAGACAAGGTTGATAGAAAGTCCACTTCGGGTACTTGTCAATTTCTTGGTAGATCTCTTGTGTCTTGGTCCTCCAAGAAACAAAACTCGGTATCCTTATCCACCGCCGAAGTGGAATACATTGCCGTCGGTTCATGTTGTGCTCAACTACTTTGGATGACCCAAACTCTTAAGGACTATGGGATACATGTGAAACATGTTCCATTGCTTTGTGATAATGAGAGTGCCATTAAGATCGCTCACAATCCCCTGCAACATTCTCAAACTAAGCATATTTAAGTTTGTCATCATTTCATTCAAGATCATGTTGCTAAAGGAGACATCGATCTTAAGCATGTTCGTACCGATAAGCAATTGGCGGATATATTCACCAAACCGCTTGATGAGAAAGTATTTTGCCGTTTGAGAGGTGAATTGAACATCATTGATGCCTCAAACTTGGAGTAGAAATTCCATTTGGATGCATGCAAGGCATGAGCCTTTGACTAATCCTTGATAATTCTCTTATGATGAGGATCATATGTCTCGAATCTATACTTGTACCCTTGCATGTTATCTAACCCTTGTAGGTACTTGGATGAGCCCAAATCTATGAGATTGCACCTCACTCACATCTTGAGCAATCTCTACATCATCAAGTCTCTACAATATGGTGGTTGAAGACAAGGAAGCATGAATCCTTTCAACATACTAGATGACCCGTTGCGCCAATGGCGCAAAGGCCGAGTGCGAACCAGGTATTGCAAGAGTGTGCATTAAAATATGGAGACAAAGTATTATGAGCAAGACATGTAGATAGGCAGAGGGCAAAAGCTTATATTTCTTTCATCATGACTGTTGTAAAAGCATAGGACACATCAGCCTAAGCAGTAAAGATAGAAAATCATACATAAGATCAGTAGATGGATGTGCTGCCCATGAGTAATAACATCTGGGGTTACATAGTGTAACGCCCCGGATCCGATGCGCCAGGTGTCTTCCAGTTATTCGTCGTTGTTTCCATGCCAGTTGCATTTTGCCATGTCATCATCTGCATTGCATCATCATGTTTTTCAAAACTTGCATTCGGTCTTTTTCCCCGTTGTCCGTTTCGCGATCCGACACTCCCACACGCGCCCGTCGCCCCTCTCAGACCTTGTTTCGTGAGTGAAAAAAATGTTCTCGAAATGGGTCGAGATTTGCCAAGTGGCCTTGGTATAACACCGGTAGACCGCCCGTCAAATTTCGTTCCATTTGAAGGTCGCTTGATGCCCCAACGGTTAACCGCGTAGCCCGAAAACCCCTTCTCTTTGCAGCCCAGCACCCCTCCAAATCAGCCCACTAACCCATCCAAACCCCCTCCATGCTCTCGGTCGTTCGATCACGATCGTGTGGGCGGAAACCGCACCCCATTTGGACTCTCCTAGCTTCCTCTACCTATATATATATGCCATCTCCCCCGAATTTCGCGGTGCAAACCCTAGCCTCCTTCCACCTCGCGCCACCGGACAAAATTCCCCCCGCCCGGACATGTCCGCCCATCTCCCCACCGCCGCTCCTGGCCAACCCGCAGCTGCCACGTCGCCCGGGCCGCGCCCCACTTCGCCGCCGACCGCGCGGGCCCGAGAGGCCCAGATTCGCCCCCCCCCGGGCCCGGTTCGGCGCGCCGCCGCCCACGCCCGAGGCGCCCCGCGCCTCCCCGCCGGTCCCCGCCGAGCCGCCGGCCCAGCGCCGCCGCGGCCTCGTCGGACGCCGCCCTTCCGCCCTCGCCGTCCCGAGCTCCCTCCGACCGGCCCCGAGCTCCTCGCCGCTCCCTCCATCCGCCGGCGCCGGATCCGTCTTCCCCGACCGCGCCTACCACGAGCCACTCGCCGGCCGGCGTCGCCCTCTTCCTTCCCCATCTCCAGCGAGAGTCACGGCCATCCTCGAGCCGGTCAGATCCCGATCCAAAACTAGGTTGACTTTCCACCTCCCCTCTTTTTCTCCAAGTCTCGAAATATTTGCTATATGTGGCTCTGTTCATCGCATCATAACTCCGTTCATACTGCTCCGTTTCATGCATATAATATATCTAACTGTTCGTCATGAGATGCTCTTCATTCCATTCCATTGTGCCATGCTTGTTTGAGTCCATCTTGATGCCTTAATCATAGTTGCAAGAGTGCTATATGATGTTAACTGCTGTCTGTTATCAGAACTTAGTGATTTGTCTTTTTCATTGCATTTTGTGTGTGCATCCTATGAGCATGAGCTCTACATGTGTTTTGAACTACGTCATACCATCTTTACAGTGGTGATTGTCTTGTATTTTTGTGATCTATGTGGTGACTAGAACAAGCATGCAAAGTAGCCTCCATGATGTTGCTGATTTCTGTGACTTGGTCATTTCTGCTAAGTCTGAGTCTGTTATATTTTGTTGCCATGTAAACCTGCTGTCTCCATGAGTTCTATGCATAATCTGGAGATGTTCACTAAGGATGTTTTGTTATACATGTTATGCTCTATCCATCCATGTCCATGTTTGAAATTATGAAGTGCTCTAGCATGTCTTAATCTTGCTCTATTTTTGCTATAAAATGTTCCTGGCAGATTGTTTACATGTTAATCAATTTTGCCATGGTTGTTACTAGTGATCCATGTACCCTATGACTATTCTATTGCCATTCCTAGCTTCATATTTGTGCTATCTTACTGCTGGTTACCTTGTCATGCCATTTATTGCTCTGTGGTGAGTGTTCAAGCTCACCAACATGCCTACTTATCGTTGTTTCTGCCATGTCCTGTTATTTTCACTAAGTCTGAATCTGTCATATTACTTGCTATGTTTACATGGGTGCCATCATATCTTCTGTGCCTTCTTGGCTCGTGATCAGTAAGGGACTTTTGGTCTATGCTATTAGTAGATTCATGCCATGCCTTTTTTTGCTATGATCTCTGTAGCTTGTTGTTTGATAGCTCTAAACTTTGCAACCTGATGTTATTTCTGCCATGTCCGGTGTTTTCTGCTAAGTCTGTGAAACTGTTATTATTTGCAATCTTGCCATGTCCTTTTGAGCATGTTCTAGTGATTTCTGGAGATAGCTCAGTGTTCATGTTTTGTAATGCTTTACCTGTACATCACGCCCATGTCTTTTGTTTTCATTTTAATGTGCTGTAGCATATTTTTTTGATGCTTGCTAGATGCCTAGTTGCTGTTTTGGACAGATTGTTGCTATATGTTGTTTGGAGTGTATGTGTTGCACCGTTGCTCCGTTTTGAGCATGCTCTATATGAAACTTGCTTAGTTTTGCATGTAGTTCCATATTATCTTGTTGCATACTTGTTTTGAGGTATTTGCTTGATGTTTGTATGCATTTTGCATCAATGCCATGTTTAACTTGTTTTGCTCATATCTTCTAGGTCGTAGCTCCGAATCTAATGAACTTTATATGTAACTTGACTAGAATTTCGTGTAGATCATCTTGGTGCATCTTAAATTGATGTTTAACAACTTGAACATAAGGTTTATTCAGATCTGGACCAATTTCGAAATTTTGCATATGAGGAATTACCGGAATTGTTATAGGTTGTTTCCGGCCTCATTTAAACTTGCTTTGATGTGTTGTTCTCGTATGCATCATCTCTTGCCATGAGTAGCTTCATATAGCCTTTGTCATGCATCATACTTGGTTGAGCATCATGCCTTATTCATGTGTGGTGTGTTTACCATGTTGTGTGCTTCTTCTCGATAGTTCCCGTGTCGTTGCGATCGTGAGGATTCGTTCGTCTTCGTGGCTTCATCTTCTTCATGGACTCGTTCTTCTTCCTAGCGGGATTTCAGGCAAGATGACCGTCACGTTGGATCTCATTACTATCATTGCTATGCTAGTTGCTTCGTTCTATCGCTATGTTGCACCACCTATCACTTGCTCTTCAAGCCTCCCAAATTGCCATGAACCTCTAACCTTTGTCATCCTTCCTAGCAAACCGTTGTTTGGCTATATTACCGCTTTGCTCAGCCCCTCTTATAGCGTTGCTAGTTGCAGGTGAAGATGAAGATTGCTCCATGTTGGATTATGTTTATGTTGGGATATCACAATATCTCTTATTTAATTAATGCATCTATATACTTGGTAAAGGGTGGAAGGCTCGGCCTTATGCCTGGTGTTTTGTTCCACTCTTGCCGCCCTAGTTTCCATCATACCGGTGTTATGTTCCTTGATTTTGCGTCCCTTACACGGTTGGGTGATTTATGGGATCCCCTTGACAGTTTGCTTTGAATAAAACTCTTCCAGCAAGGCCCAACCTTGGTTTAGATTTGCCTCACCTAGCCTTTTTCCCTTGGGAGTCGCGCATCCCGAGGGTCATCTTTATTTTACCCCCCCGGCCAGCGCTTGTCTAAGTGCTGGTCCAAACCGAGCGATGTCCGGCGCCCCCTGGGCAACTAGGGTCTATGCCAACCCGACGTCTTGCTCATCCGGTGTGTACTGAGAACGAGATACGTGCGACTCCTATCGGGATTGTTGACACATCGGGCGGCTTTGCTGGTTTTGTTTTACCATCGTCGAAATGTCTTGTAACCGGGATTCCGAGACTGATCGGGTCTTTCCGGGAGAAGGAATATCCTTCGTTGACCGTGAGAGCTTATAATGGGCTAAGTTAGGACACCCCTGCAGGGTATAAACTTTCGAGAGCCGTGCCCGCGGTTATGTGGCAGATGGGAATTTGTTAATATCCAGTTGTAGGGAACTTGACACTTGACTGAATTAAAACACATCAACCGCGTGTGTAACCGTGATGGTCTCTTTTCGGCGGACTCCGGGAAGTGAACACGGTTTCTGGGTTATGTTTGACGTAAGTAGGAGTTCAGGATCACTTCTTGATCATTGCTAGTTTCACGACCGTTCCGTTGCTTCTCTTCTCGCTCTTATTTGCGTAAGTTAGCCACCATACTTGCTTAGCTGTTGCTGCAACCTCACCACCTTATCCATTCCTTTCCCATTAAGCTTTGCTAGTCTTGATACCCATGGTAATGGGATTGCTGAGTCCTCGTGGCTCACAGATTACTACAACACCAGTTGCAGGTACATGTTATGCGATGATCATGACGCGAGAGCGATGTTACTTGTTTTGGAGTCCTTCTTCTACTTCTTCTTCGATCAGGGAATAGGTTCCAGGTCGGCAGCCTGGGCTAGCAGGGTGGATGTCGTTTGAGCTTCTGTTTGTGTTCCATCCGTAGTCGGATGTTGATCTTGTGTATGATGTATTGATGTATTCTTGTGGCATTTGTATGCCTTGTATGTATCCCCATATATTATGTAATGTTGATGTAATAATATCCACCTTGCAAAAGCGTGTCAATATGCGATTCTATCCTTGGTGGGACCTTCGAGTCTCTTTAGGATAGTATCGCATATTGGGCATGACACATAGGTAGTAATATGGCCGACAGTTGTACAAAGGCAACGTATGGCATCGTTGGAAACCACAAGTAAGGTTCATCTTATCATAGAGGCAAATTAGATGTTCTTACGATGATAGACAATGCGTGCAGAAGACACGTGTTGCTGTAGATGGTCCATCTAGAGGACATGGACGATGAGAGCCAAGCGGTGCTCTGCGGTAACCTTGAAAGGGAAGGTGCAGATACGTCCTTCATGGATGTTTGCACGGCGGTGGAACTCCGACCAGTTTGTGGTTATTGTGGCTCTCTTGTCTGTTCCCAGCATGATACGACAATTGGTGCGCAGATTGATGTTTGCGAGTCTGACCTTGAGTGTGTTACCATCTGGTTTGATGTACTCTTCCAGCTTTTCTTTGGTGTAGTGGACCTGAAAATACTGGTACACGAGAGGAATTAATTGAGTAGATTGCAGAGTATGTATAGTTTAAATATAGACAGTGAGAACAATTATCAGTAAATATTGGCACGAATCAAAAGAAGAGTGCAAATACAGGAAAATGCAAATACAGAGAAGCATGCTACATTCCTTCCTATGTGGAGTATAAGATGTAAATTGGTTGTTTCTGTGATCATGCGCACGCTAGTGAAGGAGAACAAATACAGGAAGAAAGAAAACATGTATATCAGACTATATGAATATTAGTTTCTAAGCAGGGCACACAGCTTTTGCAATATTTCGCGATAAAGTCAATTTGGTGAATCAAAAGCACACTGCAGGCTGTGCTTCTGATGATTAGTCAGGTAAGTAGTTTGGTTGTGAGGCATAAGCAAAGATAATTCTATTTTTCAATGAAGTGGATGGAAGGAGTGTACCATCCGTTGGCCTGGCTTTGCGAATGTTTTGTTGATGGTGCAGACATAGTATTTGATATCTGGTTTTTTGCGTCAGAACATTGCATACAACTTGTTCACATGGTGTTGATAGAACTTTTCTTCATTACCCTAGTGACAGTATTTTTCAAGCTCTCCACAGTATTGGATAGCAGGGGGTGGTCCTGAATTTTAAGATAGAAATGAAGCAACACATGTAAGAAGGCTGAATACTATTTATTGTTAGGAGAGTAAGTTCTGACCAAGGGAAAAGTAGAATTAAGCTTTAAACCTATTGTAAGAAGAATATAGTAACTAAGTTAGTTAAGTTGAGCATTATTGATCGGGTTGATATATGCTATCTCGGTTCTAAGGTGGAATATTGGCGTTGTAGAAGTACATCAGATCATAAAAACTATCCGGTCGTCTTATTTTAAAGGGAAAATATCAGAACAGGATAATAAGCATTGTAGCTTGGCATTGGCTCACCGCGAATGATATACTCCGACTGCTCATATTCTTCATCCTTTATTAAGTATCGAGAGAATAGTTAGTGCGAGAAATCAGAAATTTGTTTGCTGGCAAAAGGAATTGTTGGCTTACAGTTAATTTATGCACTTTAAAAGAGTATTAACATGGATTTAACTTGTGTAGCCTGGTTCTTTAATAAACAAATCAGTATGCAGTCATTTGAGCATATGTGAAGCAACCGTTTGAGGCTATTTCATTTCGTTTTGCTGGTTAATATCTGTACAAGTACTGTAGAGTTGGGCATGAATAGTGTGTGAGCTATTGCCTTAGAAATATCGTGTGAGGTATAGCAGGCATATCAATCAATTAAGTAAATACTTGTGGAGGTTATACATAATCATGGCAGAAAAGACTGGAAATTTGTGTTCATCTGAAGTATTTGGCAAAGGGTGGAGAGGCAGGTCAAAGACGAAGTGGTGGATTCATGGATAGAATAAGATTAATCGATTTTAAAACCTAGTGTCAGCCGCACCTGCTGGGATTCGGAATGGGTGGCGGTTCTTGTGGCAGAAGACGGTGCTTGTCGACGGAGACCGGCCCGCGCCTGAAGTTGGGCTGGATTAGCCATTGCCGCAGAAGAAACCGATGGCTGGCGATGGTGACTCTTCGGCACGTGACAGCGGCTTCGATCTGCGTAGCCGTGGTGCTTGACAAGGTGTCTCCAATAGTGGCGGCAGATCCTGCACTTCGCCATCTTGGGCAATGTTCCCACAAAAATTGCAATGATCACTTGTCTCTCATCCCTTCCAAACACTACCTCTTCCTCAAATTCAAGTGCTCGATTATCCCAAAGGACCCGCTTTAGCTCCTGGCCCGTGTAGATTCTATAGCATGCAAAGATCGATCAGTTAACAAAGGAATGGCCAACTTACGGGTTTTATTTACGACAAGAATATGGCAGATTACTTACTGCAAGTCAGCAAGGATAATCGTTTATGTATTCGATGGTTCTAGCTGGTGCGTTGACTGGACAGGAACGACATAAAAAATGGCAATGGTCCTTCAAATGGAATCTTCAAAACAAAGAACCGATGAAACCATATGACATAGAAAAATCTAAAATGAGGTGCTTCATATGGTTAGGCATGGAACATCATGACTGACCAATGAAACGGGCGGGCGTGCTAGTTGGTCTTGAGATAAATCCAGCAAGAACAGACCCATGCTCACCTTTCTTGGAAGGGTGCGACTGCTCTAGGGACAACAAGCCACAAGATCAACCAATCAGAAAGAAACAATCTGCCCTATATTTAGTTTCAGACTTCCAGTCACCGAAACTGGATGGGCCAAAATATGATCTTCAGAAAATGTAGGAAATAATAAACAAGCAAAAGGATTATCCCTGGAAATCAATAATGTTGCAAAGCAGTTAAGATCATATGAAAAATTACATATCTTACCCTGCTGCTTGCACAACTCAACGCCTGCTCCTTCTCCCTGTCACTGGCATGGTTGCATTATACACTATAACCAACATCCATGAATAAAATTTAGTAAAAGTATTTGATAACATAAGAAAAGGAGTGAAATGAGATATACAGTTGGTTCAATAGTCCAATGCTTTGCTAGATCATAGAAGCTACTCTAAATACATGACTCGACAGTATGGGAAATTAATAAAGGTACGATATTAATGATTTATTTTCATATCAAAAGAAGATAGGTAGTGGAGATTGCATTATTAAATAAATAACAAAAGAATGTACTTTTATGTAGAATTAAAGTGTGGAGAGCAAACAAATAAGCCAGAGGGAAAACTATGTATTAGTCCTCATGAATAAAAAGTTCAGTCTTTCTTAGTCAAGAATCTACTAAAATGTAATTAATATACAACAAATCAATTTTAAAAAATCCTGGGAAAACATGCCGACCAAAATAAAGAGGTAGAAAGCCTATTTTAAATCCATGACTGGTTACAAAGTTGCATCAACCTACTACACTAAATATATAATGGCAGTTCTAGATGCTGCTTAACACTCAAATTAGAAGAAAACACTCAAATTTCCACGAACTGAATCAGAATCATCTAAGGAGCACGCACATAAGTAAACTATAATGCAATTATAAAAATCAGTATTGATCTTGGCTTGTGCTTCCTTTGACATCTCAATACGATTGAAAATATTCTCCCAACCAATAGTTAACTACAACATGGTGTGATGAGCATTACGAATCTAAAGAGCTTCTGAAATAATTATGCCACCGTGAGAAGTTCCTAGTGCTGTTGAACAAAACCCCAAAGAACCATTAGCTACTATATCTGCGCGACTAAAAAGTAGCAGACAGTAACATTTTTGGTGTTGATGAACCAACAATCCAATATATAGGTACAGAATTGTGTGTTATTATAAATCCATAGAAAGTGTGCAATGTTACTGACTTGCAAAATCTCAAGATACATCAGACCACATACTTCTTGACAATACAAAGAGCAACCAAACATTATCTATACCCGATTTGTTCATAAATGATTAGAAGTATGAACTATTTGTATTTCAGGGAACAAATCACTGTAAGCCACCAAATAAATACAGTAGAGGAGATGTTCCTACTCACGCCTCTCACATTTGGAAAGCAAGGCAACTGAATAAATAAGTAAAACTGCAACTACTTTTTTTTAGTATTTCTAGTGAAAAGAGGAGCATGAACGAATCATCACCATGGAGCAACAGTGCATGATACCGTGCAATGCAACAGTCATAGCTATAATTGTTCATGTTAGCAATCTATAGCAAGAAAAATAAAATTAAACCCATCTTTATTGTCCGAACCCATTATTTTCTCCTTTGATTTTGAAGATAAAAGGATGGAATGATTATTCTTCATATTAGTAAGATAACATCAACACAAAAATTAAATTAAGAAACCATCATCTTGTCCAACCCAATAGCCCCCTTCTTTTTCTTTGAAACTTAAATTATGCATTACAACCATCATTGTCCAGACCAAACATGTACAGTACAAAAATAGATAGATGGGAGAGGTCGGGGAGCGATATCACCATTCCAGGGTACCATCTTGAGCTCGATGAAGGCCTCGGTGGTACTTGCTCCTCGGCCAGACTATGAACTGTCAACCAAATGAAATACATGCTACATGTCACAAAAGACAATCAAAAATGGCGTTTTGGAGGACGTAGGTCGATTAATGCTACTTGTTACCGAACCATGAGACCTGCTACGAAAGCAAGGGCATGAATTGTTTCCTTTTCTACATTCAGGCCATCAAACATTACAAAAAGCAAATACACTTGATTTATCAAGCAAAACATAGGAGGCGGGATTTGGAAGTCTGCCGCTTGCATCTCTGATCCTCATGTCATTATTTAGAGATGTAAAATTAAGTGCCCTTTCAAAATTTGAGCTCGAATAGAATAATCAGACCACCCTGCATCATTGGCCGACATATGCATGCTTGCTACTGAAATTTTGAGTTTCTCAAACTGAAGAATCGTCCAGAAGTGATCAAATGAAGCATGGTGTATTCTTTTCAACAGAAGAAAGACATGGCTAGAACACAACTTTATCTCGAGCAGATTTTTAGTTCTATGAAAAAATAAAGAAGAGAGAATGCAATAAAACAACTAAAAAGAAATTAAGTATGCACACCTGCACCTACAAAGGTTTAGTATTTTACCTATGCATACAACAAAAATATCAGATCAAAACCATGTTCTTGCTCCCTTGGATATAGCCATATATATATATATATATATATATATATATATATATATATATATATATATATATATATATATATGAGAAAGAGTGAGGGATGGAGAAAGGGGAGCGTGAGCAATAAAGCTGGGTATACCTTGTTGCTGCTTGCTGTAAACTGTGGGGGTAGGAGGTGGCGATCTGCTGCTTCATAATAGATGTTGTGTACTGCATAGCCAGATTAAAACATTAGTAAAAAAACATTTGCTCTTCCAGTGAAAAATAAGTAAACATAAAGGAACAAATCAGCGCAAGATGCAGATGGATAAGGCAAGATCATTTAGTAAAACTGAAATATTCATCAATCAAATGCTAAAAGCATATATGACTACATTTTAGAGGGTTACGATGTAGAGCATAGATAGATCTTAATAGCAAAAAAAATCGGTTCCAAAAAAGTGGCAAGTCTTAATAAATATGCAATTAATTAGATATCCTTCCAGAAACAGTAAAAATCCATATTGGTTCCGATTGCATTTCTCTTCGTGTCTTCGGAAGCTATCCTAACCTTCCAAAATGGTAACCCTCACCCAAGGTCCAAGGAGAGTCTTGTGAAAGCTTTCAAAAGTATGAATGTTTAAGAAAAGCCGCCAATTGAAAATGGAGACCCAGCTCATGAGGTATTATACTTAGACTGATTTACGTGTTGATTGTTCCAATTGCTGAGAGCATCATACTCTGAAATAGAGAGCATATGTAGGCACGCCCAAGGATTCAAATCGTGTTTAATACTCCCTCCGTTTCTTTTTGGATGCATATAAAATTTGGTCAAAGTCAAACTTTGTGAACTTTGACTAACTCTGTAGGAAAAAATATCAACATCTACAATACTAAAGCTATATGCTATGGAAATTAATTTCATGATGCATCTAAGAATATTGATTTCATGTTGTGAATCTTGATATTTTTACCATTACAATCGGTAACTATAATTGTAGTGGTTAATTTTCCAATTATTTTCTTTGAAGTTCTATGCAAGTCCAAACTCCGGCAACACATAACAGCAAAAGGAGCTTGCAAGAGCTAAAAAGCAGCCCAAACAATATCACTGACGGGTGCTGGGTAGCACCCTAAAGGAAAAACAACTCACTCCTATGTAACTTGAAAACCAAAAGCTAAAAAAGATAAGTTTAAAGACATACCTCAATGCAAGATGGAATCGCAGCTAGGCAAAAGCAATGGCTGCTATAGCAATGCCTTGATATTTGGTACATCAACATATGCATGCCATCTGCAAGCAGAAGTTCAGTTCAATCCCCAATTACCTCAAAATATAAACATATAAAGAGATCTTGAACAGAGGCATAGCATGTATTGTCAACTTCCAAGTAGACTCTGAGAATTTGACAATCTTTGAAGCCTTGCTAGTAAAATTTTAAACTGCCACCGTCTGAAATGCATATACACACGACCAAACATCAAATGTGAATGTTAAATTGGCGAATACTTGGGGGATGCACAGCATACCCAGAAAAGGGTCCACTACACACACGACTGCAAATACCCATCATATGTATGTAAGTGACCACAAAAGCACATAGAAACTGCAAGGAATTTTAGCAACCAAAGTAGACTAATCTAACACAACCATATCATACAGAGCAATCAACTAAGACGATAAGAACATAGTACAACATGATTTGAATCACATGTTTTTCTCCATTGGAGCGGTGTGCGCTCTCCACCTGTTGGCGTTCAACCGTCATGTGGGAGGATAGGAACGGAGGAAACTGAATAAATAGGCATGGTGAAAATCCCCAACCCTACCTGCCTCTTACCTTCTCGCCCGCAGGCACGAGGCAGCGGCGGCGACGCCGCTTGCTCATCCACCCCACCCCTCACGGCTGCGTGCGCCGGCCGCCGGAATGAGCCCGCGACCACTCTGTGCCATTTTCATCGCCCGTCCTCTGCCACCTCGGACTCGGCCTCTCCCGCATCTCCACCTCCGCCTTCGCTTCTGTCCATAATGAAGGAGAAGTAAAAAAAGATTAACCCATGCAGGCATTTTACCGAGCAGGTGAAGAGCATGGAGTGAAACTCACCTTGGAACAAACGGTGCGGACATGCATACGGAAGAGGCAGAAGCAAGAAACCGAGCAGCGGTTGTATGAACAACAAGAAAATTAGAAGAGAAAGGGAAGAACAAATCAGTGCTTGAAGAGCGATGAGAGAAATTGATCTGTTGGAAGGGGATGCACGTCCTTACCCTAACTGAACGCATAAGCATCAGCCACAGCGAGGAAAGCCATGGCTCTCTAGCAAGCAGGCAGCGAGAAAGATGATGGCGGGCAACGACGGCATCAGACGATGGCTTGCGGAGACACATGGAGAGGCAGAGCATCGGGGCTGAGTCCTCTCCCGTCGTGCGACCTTGGAGAAGGAGGGAGCCGACCTCCGTCGCTCCACGTACCTGAAGACGGCTCAGATCGGGAACCACCGCTGCGGCCTGAAGACAAGCGATGGGAAGGCGAGGAGGAGGAAGAGGCGAGGCGGTGGAGGAGTAGCAGTCGGTGGCGGGGCTCCTAGGGCACAGGAGGAGGAGGTGGGAGGGAGTGGCGGCGGACAAGGGAGGGAGGAGTGAGGGGCGCGGGGCTGTGGATTGGGGCTAGGGTTCGATGCCTTTTTCCTCTTGCTCGATCGCTGTGGCCCTCGTGCGACTGCTCGCTGTGGATTTCGCTCGTGTGGTGCGGTGTGCCCTCGCGTTTTTTGCGGTGGTTTTTACCGCTCGAGCGATGGTTGTGCCTAGCACTTGTTGAGGATTTATATGTTAGATCCTTTGACAATTTTAATATATCAAATTTCATTTGGTATCAAGTTTCATGATTGTCATTTTGGATACACAAGTGCTCTTCCTTGCAAAACTAACCCATGTAGGTAGATGAACTCAAACTACAAGTGATGCTCCCAACTCTTGATGAACTAAATCAACCTTGAGCATCCAACACAAGTTCGACTACATGATCAAGATCAACACCACCACCCAAGGTATGTTATTCCATCTTAGAGAAGCTTTACCCCAAGTCATAGGTCAAAGCAGCTCAACAAGATGTGAATATATCTAAATGCTTAAACGAAAAAATGATAACCCCATTTTGAGCTTAAACGATGAGTATGACCTACGATCAAGTGTTCTCACTTGACTCCTCAGTCAATATACTCTAACATAGGTGACTTTATCGCCGACCCTTTCTAGATGAAGTTCTCTCGTGTTTCTTCGTGTTCTTGCATTTGTTTCTTGCTTGTTTGTTCCCCTTTCAAAAAAACACTTCATCTAGATTTATTTTCTTTTCTCTGCATCTAATTCATTGCAAATATTTTAGTTAATTCCTTGCAAATCCTTGTGAGATCTTATTTGCCAAGTGAGCTGAGATGACAAATTTTTTCCTCTGTATTGACTCGGTCTCACCGATTTCTGCCTATCGGCTAGACCGAACTGCAATAATGCATTGTAGACTATTCATCGGTACAACCGACAAGGACAAACCCGGTCTGACCGATATGCATCATTTACGACACCTCCAACTCGGTGTCACTGATGAAAATGACTCGGCGTTACCGATTTCACTACTGAGAAAACATTTTGCCATTGCAATTGTCATTTCTTCTCCAGCTCCACTCGATGATTCTTATCCTCTACATGCATCTCGAATTACATGTTGCTTTATAATGTGACATAAGGACCAAAACTGTTTGACTCATGCTCCAGAAGACCCCTTTTTGGAAATTGATGTCAAAGGGGGAGAGAGAGCACATCATAGTGTCACAGCCCTAGAATTTGCTTGTCATTAGTTGCATTAAGGCATTCATGTCATCATGTTTAAATTCAAATGAATATGAAATGGGGATGGCAGAAACCCCCAACACCACTTAATTCAACTAGGGTCCAAATAAAATCATTTTCACTGAACCCAAAATGCCCTTTTAAAATGTTCATCATCTTTGTCTTGGTTTAGAACCTCTGACAAAAATGGTGCACACTTTTCTAGGACAACAGAGGGTCACTGAATTAAATCATATAGTATTTGCATTTGGGCATTTAAATACTATAAAATATTTTAAATGTCCAAATAATCATAAACTGAAATGTCTACTGTTGGATATATTCCAAACAGTGGCTTTGAGCAGTTTCATGATTTTTGAGTTAGTTTTAGTATTTTAATTAAAGCCCTAAAGTTACAGAAGAATTAGAAAATAGAAATAAAAGAATAGGACAGAAACCCACCTGGCTTACTTGTGCCGCCCACCAGAGCCAGCCCACCAGGCGGCCTAGCCCACCACCGCCTCCTCCCCTGTCGTCTTCCTCCCCTACCAGGAGGACGGGGCGTGCCCGACGCGCGCAGGCACGCGCCCCGGCCACCTCCTCCCTCCCAGCCTGCCTGGCTCCCCCTCAACGCGCCTAGACGACGCCAGCGCGACGCCTGGATGCCTCGGACCCCTCTCTCTCTTTCCCGAACGCTCTTCCCCTACTGTGTTCTCTCCACCGAGCGCTGCCGTCACGGCCGATCGACGTTGCCACGGCCACCGTGCTCCCCTCGCCTCACCAACGTGTCCCCGAGCTCCGTCACGACGTCGTCGACTTTTCCACCAAGACACGCGAGCGGAAGTGCCCTGCAGCGTCGTCCCCGACCCCTTCTTCCTCCTCGGTCGCCGGAGATCCCCCTCGCCGCCTCGACTGCTCCAGCCCTTCCCCGAGCCTGCTTCGATGCCTGCTGCAACCGCTGTGAGCCCCTGCGTCGAACCCCCCTCTTCTCTGCTCCATTTGCTCGTTGTAGACGCCGCCCCCTTGCTCACCGTAGCACGTCGCCGCGCAAGCTCGACGCCGGCGTCACTCCGGTGACCATTTGGTCACGCGCGGGTGCCTAACACACTCACCGCACCTCGTAGCGCCTCGCTAGTGCATCCATTCACCCGCTAGCACGCCGCAGCAGCAAAACCACCGAAGCCCGAGCTCCGGCCGCCGCTCGGCTCGTCGCCGTCGTCGTCTCCGGCCACCCCAGCTCCAGCCGCCTCCACCACTGGGTGCGCCACTCCGCCAGCTCCCCGTAGATGCTCCCCGCGCGCCAAACCGGACCCTGTAGCGAAATCCCGATGCCCTCCGTCGCGGATTTGGTCGCCGGCGTTCACACGCCGGTGGTGATGATGTGGCACCGCCATTAGGGACTAATTACCAACTTAATTACCCCCTAACCCATTGACACACGGGCCCCACGCCCTTAGTTAAGCACAGTTTAAATTCCTATTAGTTTTAACTAATCACCATGGCCCCACGCGTCAGCGTTGACCTGGCCCCTGACCGACCCCACCCGTCAGTGACCCAAGCCAGCTTGTGACACTGACCAATGGGCCCCACTGGTCAGTTTGACCTGGACCGGCTCAGTTGACCACTGACGTCACACTGACGCAGTAAATCCTTTTCTAGATTTATTCTAATTCGAAATAATTTAGGAAATTCCAGAAAATGTTTTAAACTTAGAAAAATCATAGAAATTCAACCGTAGCTCAGAATGAAATAATTGATATATGAAAAATGATCAGAAAAAATATGAAGAATCTGTTTATGCCATATCCATGCATGTTTGAGCAATTTAACATCACTTTTTAGGACAAACTAAGAGAATGGCATTTGAATATTAACATATGGGGTTTAAATTTGAACCTAGGGTTCAAACCAACTTCATTTAATATGGTTGCTAGCTGCATTAGTTCAATCAACAACATATTCCATGTCATGAGCATGCATCATATTGTTGCATTGCATTGATTGTGTTTCTTCCTTGTTTGCCGGTATTGTCCCCTCTCAGTAAACGTGGTTCCGACGATGAGTTCGATGACACCGATGAAGAGCTATTACTATCTTCAGAAGTGCCAGGCAAGCAAAACCCCCTTGTTCATTCCGATACAATCCCACTCTCTCGCTCCCGCTCTCTTTTACTGCATTAGGACAACATCGATTCAACTGTTTCATGTTGCGGTAGCTGAACCCCTTTTCCTCTGCATGACCTGTCATTGCCACAGTAAATAGATGAAACCCACTAGCATGAGTAGGAGTTGTTTGAGCCCTGATGTGCCTACTCATTCATGCTTGTTTGTCATGCCTGCTACTGCTTAGAGTTGAGTCGGGTCTGATTCATCGGGAATGAACTGGAATGGTGATGAACATGTCCTACTGTGTGTGAGCTAAGTGTGTGAACACGATTTGGTAAAGGTAGCGGTGAGAGGCCATGTAGGAGTACATGATGGGTTGTCTCATTGAAACCGTCCTCAGGAACTGAGTTCTGTGTTTGTGATCCATGAACAGCTACTACCACACGTTGGGCCCTGAAATATGACCCCGCTCGACTTATTAACCGCCCCTGTCCTCTGTCCAGGAGTTGCAACTAGTTTCTGGTGTTTGTAGGATATGTGTTGGAGGCCGTGCGTAGCGCTGGCCCTAGGGGTGGGCTATGATGCGGTAGATACACCGTGGCACGGTGTACCGGGCGCCCGTTTGGTGTCTCGGGAACCCTGCACACATCGTTTGGGGCTGTGAGCGAAACCCCGACCGGATCTCCTCGCGGATGGAACCCGAATAGGAGATAAACCTGGACTAGAGACTTGTGTGGTTAGTCAGGTCTTGGTCTACAACAGTTCATAGACAAGTGAAAGTGGATACTCTAAAACTCGCAAGATAAGCGTGAGTGCTATGGATGGCCTTCTCGTGGGGAGACGGGAGTGGATCCATAGTGGTGTATTGATATGGTGAATATGTGGACTCGTGTGCGCCACCTCAAAGAGTTACTTGCAGTCGTAGTTTAGGATAGCCACCGAGTCAAAGCTGGCTTGCTGCAGTTAAACTCCACCACCCCCTTTGTTGATACCGATGCATATGTAGCTAGTTCTGATGTAAGTCTTGCTGGGTACATTTGTACTCACGTTTGCCTATTTTATGTTTTGTAGAGAGATGTCAGTCTCGCTAGTAGTTCCGTGTGGACTTCAACGTTTAGCTTGATACCTCAGCTACGATCTTGTGCCCTCGGCAGGATCTGGTAGATAGTCAGGCTTCTCAGCCTTTTTCATTTGTAGATGTCTGTACTCAGACATGTTAAGCTTCCGCATGTGCTTGACTTGTATGCTCTGAATGTTGGGTCATGAGACCCATGTTTGTAATATCTTGGCTCCTCGGAGCCTAATGAATAAATACTTGAGTCGTAGAGTTATGCTGTGATGCCATGTTGTATTTACACATATCGAGCATATTGTGTGTATGATTGAAATGCTTGGTATGTGTGGGATCCGACAACCTAGTTGTTTATCCTTGGTAGCCTCTCTTATGGGGAAATGTAGTCTTGTGCTTCCATGAGCCATAGTAGTCCGCTACAGCCCGGTTCACCGGAGTCCTGCTAGCCCAACACTACTGCTCCGGAACACTTGACTGGCCGGCATGTGATTCACTTCGTTCCTGTGTCTGTCCCTTCGGGGAAATGTCACGCGATGACATCCGGAGTCCTGCCTAGCCTGCTACAGCCCGGTTCATCGGAGTCCTGTTAGCCCAGTGCTACAGCCGGATTCGCACGCTGCTGACCGACATGCTCGATGTTGATTCATGTATGCCTGTCCTCGTAAGTTAGTGCCACTTTGGGTTCACGACTAGTCATGTCGGCCCGGGTTCTCTGTCATATGGATGCTAGCGACACTATCATATACGTGAGCCAAAAGGCGCAAACGGTCCCGGGCCATGGTAAGGCGACACCCGTGGGAATACCGTGCGTGAGGCCACAAAGTGATATGAGGTGTTACCGGCTAGATCGATGTGACTTGGAATCGGGGTCCTGACAGCGTTGGTATCAGAGCCTGACTGCCTGTAGGATTACCAAGCCAAAATGGTTGAAGTTGAGTCTAGAAATGCTTTAGTTATATAAGGGAATTGATTGTGGAAGGGAACGTAAGGCTCTTTTTACTCCTTTACCTTATGCCCTTCTGATCTGAGTCAACCTCTTCTTTTCTACGGGGATTAAGAACTAGGCCTTCTCATCTATCTATCAGGATGACGTGTTACTAATCCATAGACTTATAGAATTGATAGTTTCAAGTCTCATTTCAGTTTCTACTACTTCTGTATGTTCATATCTAGCCTCAGAACCTTGATATTGTGATGTTGAGTGGTCATGCCACTATTTTGCAGGATGTCTCAAATCATTTTGAGCATTTACAACCGTTATGCTGTCCGAGTCATCCCAGGTTTCTAAATAGTATGATGCATTTGCAAATCCCTTCTTTCCGTTCCCAATGTCCCGTTGGGCCAGGTTAATCACACTAATTGCTGAGTTGAGGTATTCTATTGCCTCGACATATATGTTGGATTTATTATTATGACCCTAGGTGTTTTAGAGAGTCACCTAGTAATCTAGCCATGTTTTGTGTTCCCAGCGCGATGATTCTGGCCATTATTCTCGAAAGCATCCCGTGATGCCATTTAGTTAGTAGGCATTCTATTCCTGGGTTCTTGAACCCGAGATTCACCCTACTTCATGTTGTTAGTATTTGCTAGTTCCCTTAAGATATTAGTAACCTTTGCGATAGTCCTCGAGGTCCGTGGTATATCCTTCTTCCAATACCATGAACCAATATGGCAAAAGCCTTTGAACCAAAAGGTCACGATCAGAGTGCTCTTGATGAGTTCTCCATTCTATATTGTGAATCTGCCAGTTCTACCCCTTTCCGCATGGGTTATCCGGAAGAAATGTTGAACTTTGCTCGACATACTGATGTATGCATCCACAACTCAGAAAGTTATATGTTCCTTTGAGTTGTCCCTCTTTAGTTATTTTCTGGCCCTCGTCTGTCAATTGATAGTCAAGAGTATGTGTGCATTCGTTCATCGATGTCTATTATTCTTGTGGTCCGTCAAGCCATTCTATTTCAGAATGACTAGGAGAAACAAACTCCAGTACCTCGTCCATCTCTGGGATTGGGTCAAAGCAGTTGTATTCCGCAGATCAAATGCCAATCCAGCTTTTGTTCTGTTCTACCTTGGAGTGTTGCCCCCTTTATGTCAGGATTGCCATGAGAATTGCAGCATCTCTCATGAATCCTTGACGCAGTGATACTTCTCACCATCATTATTCATTCCTCGGTTCCGTGTTATTGTAACCGGAACGCCGACAACTGAATCGTGATGTGTGAAATCTATACTCCTAGCAACTCCGTTGCTTGGTAGTTAAATGGACAATAACCTCATTCTTAGCGTGTTGATTATTGAATCATCATTCTAGGATTGATTGTGCTATCCTGTCCTTATTTCTGGTGCACTCTTCAACCAAGAGTTAGGGTTGTATCAATCCCTTTCCTATTTAGTTTTATCGTCTTGCTCTGAAAAGCAAGATTGTTCTCGAGCTTAGTAACATATCGGTGGTTCGTGATGTTCCGAATATCTTATCGGAAGTATTACCAGGTTGTCACCTGACCGCTATGTTGAGCTCGTGATCATGTTGGTTTTCCTCCAAACCACCATTCTCCAAGAATCTGTGTTGGATACCCCTGAGCTAGTTGGTTAAGCCAAACAACAACTTGGAGAGTTGGAAGATAAAAGCTTGTCTGACTTAGTTCATGTTAAGGGATATCTTTTGTGTGTGTGTGTGTGTTGAAGAAAGATGATATGTCCATCAATTGGTCCTCGTGATCAGTTGTTGGATCTATTGCCTTGTCTAAACTTTGACTTGAGTATGGGCTATCATCAAGTCAAATCAGAACCAACGATGTTCGTAATGTTGTCTTACTCGTGGTTGATCCCTCGAGCATACACCATTACATCTTTTGGTCTGACCAATGCTATCACCGTGTTCACATGATGGTGGAAGTCCAGTGATATGGAAATTCCGATGAGTTGTTGTTGAGCCCATCAGCAGCATTTTGTCTCCCCCATGATTCATGTTGAACATCAACCTAGTGTTGGAAACTTTGTAAGCAATGCCTTCGTGTTCCGTTCATGAAGCTTACGCTTGGATGGAAGAAGTGACTTCCTCGAATTCATGTGCATTTGGTGCAAGTTGCCTCCGTGAGTTCGATAAAGATTGTTTTGTTTCCTCTGGTACCATCCCAAGTCAGTTATGCATGTGCGAATGTATTCTATGGTTTGGTAGATTAATTACCTCCACTCCATATGTATTCACTAGCACACCAAGCCACTGATTGATTTGTTCAAGGGAAAGAAGCTCCTTCTTAAGAGCAAGACTTATACAAGGACTTCGATATCCTTGATGATGGTTCCCCACC
Organism: Triticum aestivum; assembly: GCF_018294505.1. Lineage (NCBI taxonomy): Eukaryota > Viridiplantae > Streptophyta > Magnoliopsida > Poales > Poaceae > Triticum > Triticum aestivum. The sequence goes on from NC_057805.1 coordinate 138,826,785, forward strand.
TGAACTCGGTAGTGTTTTGTTGTAAGACTTCTACATGATCATGCTTGTCTTGGACATCATGTTCACATGTATGTAGCAGAATCAGCTCATGTTTTGGAACTTGCTATCGTAGTTCATTTCCTGAGAATTTCGCAACATCATCTGGTCGGTTTGTGTTGCAAAATTTCTTTTCCAGACATGCTATCTGAAATGTTCCGTTACCAACCAGATCTGAATTTCAGGCAGATATGATGGTTGGAGCTATTCCAAGATCTATGATGTAGGTCCCGACAAGGTTGATGTTCTGGCCGACACACCTAGCCGGAAGATCTATCATTGTAGTATCTTGAGTGAGCTATTTGACTATCTACTCCATGAGGATTTCGTGCGGCTTATTCTAGAAGTTTCTCCTTAGGGATCCTTGTGCTCGGTTTCCTCGGTTATGTTATAACCTTTCCAAATAGTGGGCTCACTCTCTACTGTTGGGTTCCTCCCCAGTTCCTAGAATCATTCCCAGCATCTGCCTTTTATTCCCATCTTGCACCGCCGTTGTGCCATCCTACCATGGGTCCCATCCACTTCCGATGATAAGCAAAATCATCCATTACGTTGTCTTCAACAAGGTAGTCCACATCATCCACCCTAGCCCAAGTATGTCATCCTTTTTAACTCCTTCAAACGATCCATTGTGAATTGCCTCGGGCTGGTATGAAGAGTTTCAATGATCTACGGATCAAAGGTAATTCTTTTTGCCACTTAAGGGAATAATTCTACGAGTCACCTCCCCTAAGGTGCCCCATTTGAAATCATGGCAATTATTTCATCGCTATCTTGAAATGATGCAGCATCCACCATCTTTCTAAGCGTGGAATTGTTGCCCACAAAATCAAACCTCGTCATTTGTTCTTCCATCCCTCTTGATGTGTGTTTTGTGTCTCAACTCGAGATGTTCAACATCTCATTCCGCGAGTGGATCTTGAATAGCTCGATCTTCGAGAAGACCAATCCTAGTAGAGTTTCTTTCCGTTGTCATCACATGGATGAAGATGTCAAAAGCGAGGATGTCAAGATCAATGTGAGGCAACAAATCAACAACCTTATGAGGAGCAACCTGGATCGTGAAGATGGTGTTGGTCTTGTGCCCCTCTGTCTTCTTACCTCACGTCTTGAATCTCGGGACGAGATTCTTGTTTAGTGGGGGTGAGTTGTCACAGCCCTAGAATTTGCTTGTCATTAGTTGCATTAAGGCATTCATGTCATCATGTTTAAATTCAAATGAATATGAAATGGGGATGGCAGAAACCCCCAGCACCACTTAATTCAACTAGGGTCCAAATAAAATCATTTTCACTGAACCCAAAATGCCCTTCTAAAATGTTCATCACCTTTGCCTTGGTCTAGAACCTCTACCAAAAATGGTGCACACTTTTCTAGGACAACAGAGGGTCACTGAATTAAACCATATGGTATTTGCATTTGGGCATTTAAATACTATAAAATATTTTAAATGCCCAAATAATCATAAACTGAAATGTCTACTTCTAGATATATTCCAAATAGTGGCTTTGAGCAGTTTAATGATTTTTGAGTTAGTTTTAGTATTTTAATTAAAGCCCTAAAGTTACAGAAGAATTAGAAAATAGAAATAAAAGAATAGGACAGAAACCCACCTGGCTTACCTGTGCCGCCCACCAGAGCCAGCCCACCAGGCGGCCTAGCCCACCACCGCCTCCTCCCCTGTCGTCTTCCTCCCCTGCCAGGAGGACGGCGCGTGCCCGACGCGCGCACGCACGCGCCCGGCCACCTCCTCCCTCCCAGCCTGCCTGGCTCCCCCTCGATGCGCCTAGACGACGCCAGCGCGACGCCTGGACGCCTCGGACCCCCTCTCCTCTTTCCCGAACGCTCTTCCCCTGCTATGTTCTCTCCACCGAGCGCTGTCCGTCGCGGCCGATCGACGTTGCCGCGACCACCGTGCTCCCCTCGCCTCACCAACGTGTCCCCGAGCTCCGTCACGACGTCGTCGACTTTTCCGCCAAGACACGCGAGCGGAAGTGCCCTGCAGCGTCGTCCCCGACCCCTTCTTCCTCCTCGGTCGCCGAAGATCCCCCTCACCGCCTCGACCGCTCCAGCCCTTCCCCGAGCCCGCTTTGATGCCTGCTGCAACCGCTGTGAGCCCCTGCGTCGAACCCCCCCTCTTCTCTGCTCCGTTTGCTCGTTGTAGACGCCGCCCCTTGCTCACCGTAGCACGCCGCCGCGCGAGCGCGATGCCGGCGTCACTCTGGTGACCATTTGGTCACGCGCGGGTGCCTAACACACTCACCGCACCTCGTAGCGCCTCGCTAGTGCATCCATTCACCCGCTAGCACGCCGCAGCAGCAAAACCACCGACGCCCGAGCTCCGGCCGCCGCTCGGCTTGTCGCCGTCGTCGTCTCCGGCCACCCCAGCTCCAGCCGCCTCCACCACTGGGTGCGCCACTCCGCCAGCTCCCCGTAGATGCTCCCCGCGCGCCAAACCGGACCCTGTAGCGAAATCCCGACGCCCTCCGCCGCGGATTTGGTCGCCGGCATTCACATGCCGGTGGTGATGATGTGGCACCGCCATTAGGGACTAATTACCAACTTAATTACCCACTGACCCACTGACACACGGGCCCCACACCCTTTGTTAAGCACAATTTAAATTCTTGTTATTTTTAACTAATCACCGTGGCCCCACGCGTCAGCGTTGACCTGGCTGACGTGGCCCCTGACCGACCCCACCCGTCAGTGACCCAAGCCAGCTTGTGACACTGACCAATGGGCCCCACTGGTCAGTTTGACCTGGACCGGCTCAGTTGACCGCTGACGTCACACTGACGCAAGACTGACGCAGTAAATCCTTTTCTAGATTTATTCTAATTTGAAATAATTCAGGAAATTCCAGAAAATGCTTTAAAGTTAGAAAAATCATAGAAATTCAACCGTAGCTCAGAATGAAATAATTTATATATGAAAAATGATCAGAAAAATATGAAGAATCTGTTTATGTCATATCCATGCATGTTTGAGCAAGTTAACATCACTTTTTAGGACAAACTAAGAGAATGGCATTTGAATATTAACATATGGGGTTTAAATTTGAACCTAGGGTTCAAACCAACTTCATTTAATATGGTTGCTAGCTGCATTAGTTCAATCAACAGCATATTGCCATGTCATGAGCATGCATCATATTGTTGCATTGCATTGATTGTGTTTCTTCCTTGTTTGCCAGTATTGTCCCCTCTCAGTAAACGTGGTTCCGACGATGAGTTTCGATGACACCGATGAAGAGCTATTACTATCTTCAGAAGTGCCAGGCAAGCAAAACCCCCTTGTTCATTCCGATACAATCCCACTCTCTCGCTCCCGCTCTCTTTTACTGAATTAGGACAACATCGATTCAACTGTTTCATGTTGCGGTAGCTGAACCCCTTTTCCTCTGCATGACCTGTCATTGCCACAGTAAATAGATGAAACCCACTAGCATGAGTAGGAGTTGTTTGAGCCCTGATGTGCCTACTCATTCATGCTTGTTTGTCATGCCTGCTACTGCTTAGAGTTGAGTCGGGTCTGATTCATCGGGAATGAATTGGAATGGTGATGAACATGTCCTACTGTGTGTGAGCTAAGTGTGTGAACACGATTTGGTAAAGGTAGCGGTGAGAGGCCATGTAGGAGTACATGGTGGGTTGTCTCATTGAAACCGTCCTCAGGAACTGAGTTCTGTGTTTGTGATCCATGAACAGCTACTACCACACGTTGGGCCCTGAAATATGACCCCGCTCGACTTATTAACCGCCCCTGTCCTCTGTCCAGGAGTTGCAACTAGTTTCTGGTGTTTGTAGGATATGTGTTGGAGGCCGTGCGTAGCGCTGACCCTAGGGGTGGGCTATGATGCGGTAGATACACCGTGGCACGGTGTACCGGGCGCCCGTTTGGTGTCTCGGGAACCCTGCACACATCGTTTGGGGCTGTGAGCGAAACCCCGGCCGGATCTCCTCGCGGATGGAACCCGAATAGGAGATAAACCTGGACTAGAGACTTGTGTGGTTAGTCAGGTCTTGGTCTACACCCACGTCGGCTTTCGCTTGAAGTCTGCCGAGCACATGTTGTGTGCAGACGCTAAGTGGTGGAAAAACGTGTGAAGAAGTACACCCCTACAGGGTTATAAATGATCTATTCGAATAGCCGCGTCCACGGTAAAGGACTTCTGGGTTGCCTATAACAGTTCATAGACAAGTGAAAGTGGATACTCTAAAACTCGCAAGATAAGCGTGAGTGCTATGGATGGCCTTCTCGTGGGGAGACGGGAGTGGATCCATAGTGGTGTATTGATATGGTGAATATGTGGACTCGTGTGCGCCACCTCATAGGAGTTACTTGCAGTCGTAGTTTAGGATAGCCACCGAGTCAAAGCTGGCTTGCTGCAGTTAAACTCCACCACCCCCTTTGTTGATACCGATGCATATGTAGCTAGTTCTGATGTAAGTCTTGCTGGGTACATTTGTACTCACGTTTACCTATTTTATGTTTTGCAGAGAGACGCCAGTCTCGCTAGTAGTTCCGTGTGGACTTCGACGTTTAGCTTGATACCTCAGCTACGATCTTGTGCCCTCGGCAGGATCTGGTAGATAGTCAGGCTTCTCAGCCTTTTTCATTTGTAGATGTCTGTACTCAGACATGTTAAGGTTCCGCATGTGCTTGACTTGTATGCTCTGAATGTTGGGTCATGAGACCCATGTTTGTAATATCTTGGCTCCTCGGAGCCTAATGAATAAATACTTGAGTCGTAGAGTTATGCTGTGATGCCATGTTGTATTTACACATATCGAGCATATTGTGTGTATGATTGAAATGCTTGGTATGTGTGGGATCCGACAACCTAGTTGTTTATCCTTGGTAGCCTCTCTTATGGGGAAATGTAGTCTTGTGCTTCCATGAGCCATAGTAGTCCGCTACAGCCCGGTTCACCGGAGTCCTGCTAGCCCAGCACTACTGCTCCGGAACACTTGACTGGCCGGCATGTGATTCACTTTGTTCCTGTGTCTGTCCCTTCGGGGAAATGTCACGCGGTGACATCCGGAGTCCTGCCTAGCCTGCTACAGCCCGGTTCACCAGAGTCCTGTTAGCCCAGTGCTACAGCCCGGATTCGCACGCTGCTGACCGACATGCTCGATGTTGATTCATGTATGCCTGTCCCCGTAAGTTAGTGCCACTTTGGGTTCACGACTAGTCATGTCGGCCCGGGTTCTCTGTCATATGGATGCTAGCGACACTATCATATACGTGAGCCAAAAGGCGCAAACGGTCCCGGGCCATGGTAAGGCGACACCCGTGGGAATACCGTGCGTGAGGCCGCAAAGTGATATGAGGTGTTACCGGCTAGATCGATGTGACTTGGAATCGGGGTCCTGACACAAAGCTTATCACATAGGAGAGAAAGCTCATCTTAGCTTCTCCAGATGCTTATTAACCATAGAGGAGAGATGTCACATGCCTTTAAGAGGGGAAAGACATGTTAAGTGTATGTTATGTTTGCCTTGCTATGATTTTCCTTTGTTCTAATTTTCTCTTACCCTATCTTCGCCCATTATCCAGTATCAGATTCAGGGGGAGAAAGATTTCATATCTAAGGGAAGAAAATCTTTGGAATTCATTGCATATCTTTAATCCTTGGGGACATGTCTATATCCAAATAGAGTACTAAGTGCTCACTTACTACATGTCATCCCAGTCTTGGTACTCTTGTGGTTTTTCTAAATTTGCTCTGTTTAGTAGGTGTTCTTGTGTTATCTAACCTTGTTTTCTCAAGTTCACCTCTTCCAAAGCCAACTCAAGACCACAAGGTAAGTATATGCATCACACTCATGTGCATGATGATCTCTTGCTGATGTACATATTGTTTGCAAGAAGGACTCATGAACATGAAGGTACATTTCCTGTATTTACATCATTTGCTCTGATGCATATAGCCAAGATACATGTAACTCATTGCTTGCTCTGACATGCTTATGCATTCACATGCTCTTACATACTATCTTTACATGACTGCATACATGTAGGGGGAGCCTATGCATGTTACATGTCTTTCCAAAGCTTTACTTATTATTCTTCATATCTTTATCTAAAGCTTTGATGTATGCTGTCATCAATTACCAAAAAGGGGGAGATTGAAAGCACAAGTGCTCCCTGGGTGATTTTGGTAATTATTTTCTACATATCTCTTGGTGCAATAATATTTTCATCTAGTATATTTCAGAAAGTTCAACAAAGGCGTGGCATGGATAAGAGGATGTGGAACCCCTTCAATATGCTAAGGACAAAGATTGGAAAAAGCTCGAGACTCTTCATTTCTATTTTAGTGATCCCAGATCACATTGAGTCCATAGGAAAAGCCAATACTATTAAAAGGGGATGAGGTGTTGCTTAATGATCTACTTGCTCAAAGTGCTTAGTGATATGCTCTAAAGACCTCAACCACTTTCTCAAATCCAGATATGTCCTAAAACCTAAAGTCAAACTCTGCCCCACCGATTTGATTCATCCGGCACCACCGAGTTCACTTGACATAGCCACTACCAGAAACGCTAATCAGTTCTGCCTCACCGATAGGATCTCGGTCTCACCGAGATGGCCTTGCAAACTCTCTGTTGCATGTTGCAATTATTTGGTCTCACCGAAATATGCAATCGGCCCCACCGAGTTTGCCTGACCAACTCTCTGTTTGCTTATTACTGAAATCGGTCTCACCGAGTTCATGTAATCGGTCAAACCGAGATAAGGTTTTGCCCTAACCCTAGCACATCGATCCCACCGAGTTGATCATGTCGGTCCCACCGAGAATCCTAACGTTCACATTTTTTGACTGAACGGTCCACCGAGTTCACCTATTCGGTCTGACCGAGTTGGCTCGAATGTGTGTAACAGTTAGATTTTGTGTGGAGGCTATATATACCCCTCCGCCCCCTTCTCTATTCAAGGGAGAGCCATCAGAACGTGCCTACGCTTCCACTACTCATTTTCTGAGAGAGAACCACCTACTCATGTGTTGAGACCAAGAAATTCCAATCCAACCACAAGAATCTTGATCTCTAGCCTTCCCCAAGTTGCTTTCCACTCAAATCATCTTACCACCATAGCCAAATCTGTTAGAGAGAGTTGAGTGTTGGGGATACTATCATTTGAAGCACAAGAGCAAGGAGTTCATCACCAACACACCATCTATTACCTTTTGGAGAGTGGTGTCTCCTAGATTGGTTAGGTGTCACTTGGGAGCCTCCGTCAAGATTGTGGAGTTGAACCAAGGAGTTTGTAAGGGCAAGGAGATCGCCTACTTCGTGAAGATCTACGCGAGTGAGGCAAGTCCTTTGTGGGCGATGGCCATGGTAGGATAGACAAGGTTGCTTCTTCATGGACCCTTCGTGGGTGGAGCCCTCCGTGGACTCGCGCAACTGTTACCCGTCGTGGGTTGAAGTCTCCACCAACGTGGATGTACGATAGCACCACCTATCGGAACCACGCCAAAAATCTCCGTGTCTCCAATTGCGTTTGCACACTCCAATCCCATTCCTTTACTTTCTTGCAACTTGCATGCTTTACTTTCCGCTGCTCATATACTCTTTCCATGATTGCTTGAAATGTATTGTGAATGCTTAAACTTGTGCTAAAACTCCACCTCAACTTGAAGAACTTCAAAATTTCTACTTTTGCTTGTTGAGGGTCTAATCACCCCCCTCTAGACACCTCTTCTCGATCCTTTCACCTAGGTAACTAGATGATACCCCGCGCCGTTGCTGTGGGAATTTTTAGTGATGTACATGAGCTGGATTTATGGAGTAGGTAAATAGTGAAACCATGTAATGAAATATATAAATGCATGTCTGTTTAAACCCTTGATAGGATGATATGAAAAGTCAGAGAAAATTGCGTTATGGTTGATAAGTGCATTGGTAATGTACTGATATATTGCAAAATATGATTGATTGTATTAAGATTGATTAATGATAAATATTCATATCATTCATACCTTGGTAGTTCTGTATTGAGTAAGAACTTGCTCCAAAAAAAATTAAAGATTGCCACCTTAATCACTGTTTATTGTTGGAGAAGTGAACATTACTGGGTGCACCATGCTAACAATTCAGTAAAGCTCCCATTTTCCCAGTGTCGATTGGAAATAAGCGTTGTTTCCATACCACATTGATTGAATGGCTCCAAGGTGCATGCAACATATTGTGAAAATCCACAAAAATATATATAACTGAAAGACATAGATCAGATCATATGAAAAGGAAGCATCAGATTGAGAGAGTAAAACACCGGTCTACGCTTATGCATATTTACATGTTAGATGACACATATATGACAAGCTAGTAGATCATCAGAAGATAGAAACACAAAAAGCATCAGATAAATGATGAGAAATCGACAGACAAATAAACAGCTAGAGAGATGATCTGATGTGCAGGTTAGAGAGAGAGGGAGAGAGAGATGGCCTGCAGGATGGTTTCCTCAATAGAAGGCGAGTGAATATTTCTAATGCCGGTGATTGATTGACTACAAATAGAGGTACTCCATAAGTCTAGGTCAACATGTTGGAATTTAATCAACCGTCAGATGACATGAACATCATCGGCTAGGGAGGCTTGCTACCCATGTGTAGAAGTTTAGTTACACAAAAAGGCAGAGTCGAGAGCTATCGAAGGTAGGGGCACCGATGCTCACGCTGGAGTCAAAGAGCCATCAAAGGCGAGTGGATCGACGGTCATGTCGGTGAGGCCCACCGGGAAGGGGACCACAATAAGAGATAATCCCGCGGAGAGCCGGCAGAGACAATCAACGATGAAGAAGCTCAATCATTGTCGGTTGGAGGCGGCAATGGTCCTGCACCGGACTGCTGGGAGTATGGATTGCATGAGGTAGTTGTTGCCCGAGAGAACGCCGAAGTGGTAGGTTGCAGGGTGCTGCCCGGTTGTGCATTGGTGGTTGTTCCATGGATGACGACGTCGCTCGTTCTTCTGCCATATTACATATGAAAGAGTAATATAGATACGAAGCGATCGTCTGATGGGCTTCTCTTTATTGGTTTTTACAATGTCTGGATACGAAGAGTAACAGTCACGGAAGACTAAACTGCTTTGAACAGCCACGGAAGAATGACCCGCTTTGGTTACAAGGGATGGATCACTTGATTAACTTTAATGCTGAGTTGGCAAGTTGCACACAAAGAAAAAAAGTGTAGATTGCTTATGTGGCAAGGATGCTGAGGTGGATAGGCTGCATGTCAAGAGAAATAGGACAGTGGGGCTAAACTATTTAGGTATTATAGATGTGGAAAAAATTCAAAGAAATAACCAACAAAAGAAAAAAAATAAGTTCTCCAACTCCTATGTGCAGTCCCAACTTTCTTGAGTATTCGTTTGCTACTTGTGAGCTGCGTTGGGATTTTCCCTGAAGAGGAAGGGTGAAGCAATATAATAGCAGAGAAGTATTTCTGAAAGAACATGCGGTGGCCCCATGTTTGGTTTTGGTAATTGATGAAAATCTCTATGGACTAATGGTTGCCTTGAGTTATATTTGAAGGATTTGTCCATAGGCATTTCTTGAAGTCCATGTGTTGTTTTCAAGGAGTTTATGTGATGACCAAAGTGCTATTCAAGAAACTATCCAAAGATTGATCATGCAGAAGACATGATACAAGGTTGATCAAGACCAAGTCAAAGAGTGAATCAAGTTGATCAACACAGAGAGCATACAAGATGTACCGAGAGGGATCAAGTGATCCCATGGTATGCTAAGCATTATCTATTATGCGTTGCGTACTAACCCATGGTCTACGTGAGAGTTCTGTGTGGGGTTAGGCATATTTCCATGGGCCATACATGTTGGAAATCATTGCATGGAAAACAAAAAAATTTCTACGCACACGCAAGGATCTATCCATGGAGATGCATAGCAACAAGGGGGAGAGTGTGTCTACGTACCCTCGTAGACCATAAGCGAAAGCGTTTCTCAATGCGGTTGATGTAGTCGAACTTCTTCGCGCTTCAACCGATCAAGTACCAAACGCACGACACCTCCACGCGCACACATTCAGCTCGGTAACGTCCCTGCCTTCTTGATCCAGGAAGATGTCCAGGTAGTAGATGAGTTCCTTCAGCATGATGGCATGGTGATGGTGATGATGAAGTGATCCTCGCAGGGCTTTGCATAAGCACTACGAAAATATGACCGGGGGTGTAAACGGTGGAGGGGGCGCCGCACAAGGCTAAACAATTGTCTGGGATGTGCTAGGCGCCCCCCCCCCACACACACATATATATATATATATGTGTGTGTGTGTGTGTGGGAGGGGGAGGGAGAGGCCAGGAGGCGCCCCAAGTAGGACCAAATCCTACTTGGGCTCCTCCCTAGCCGCGGCCCCCTGCCATATATGTCGGAGGGGGAAGGAAAGAGAGGGGGAGAGGAAAGGAAGGGGGAATCCTCTTCCTCTCTTTCCTTTCCCTTCCCCTCTTTCCTTCTCCTCCTTGGTCGGCCCATATGGGGGCGCACTAGCCCCTTGTGGCTGGTGCATTTCCCCTCTTGGCCCATAAGGCCCATATGTGTGGGAGGGGGAGGGAGAGGCCAGGAGGCGCCCCAAGTAGGACCAAATCCTACTTGGGCTCCTCCCTAGCCGCGGCCCCCTGCCATATATGTCGGAGGGGGAAGGAAAGAGAGGGGGAGAGGAAAGGAAGGGGGAATCCTCTTCCTCTCTTTCCTTTCCCTTCCCCTCTTTCCTTCTCCTCCTTGGTCGGCCCATATGGGGGCGCACTAGCCCCTTGTGGCTGGTGCATTTCCCCTCTTGGCCCATAAGGCCCATATCTTTTGCCGGGGGTGCCCGGAACCCCTCACTACAAAAAAGGACACATCCGTGACATTTTGGGCTGAACGAATTTTTGTCTATCATGCTTATGACACTTCTATGACGATAATTGTGACAAAACCCGGTATCATCATAGATGTGGTGGGCTCCTACTTCCGTGACAAAAAAATCATGATAGAAAATGGGCTTTTCGTCCTGGGCGGGCCAGAGACGCACCTGCATGACATTCTTTGGGCCGTCCATGATGGAAAAAACTATGGTAGAAGCGAGGGCAAGGAAAAATTCAGGGAGTTCTCGGTTACGGTGGGTGGTCGGGGGCCGGGCGATGCATGGAGGGATTGTGCGTTTCTCTCATACACGTACGCGCGTGTGTGCGAGGCGTTGGGCTCTAACTGAACCCGAGCGAGGCGTTCGCTTAGTGAACCCAAGCGATTGCACTAGCTACTTTACTGAACCAGATCGATCGATCCCTTGGCTGTTAACTGACCCGAGCGATCGATCCCTTGGCTGTTAACTGAACCCGAGTTATTCCTTTGCTAATGCTGCTAACTGAAGCTGATCGAACCTGCTGCCTCGTGATGAATGCTACCTCTTGAGCACTGTGTTGGTTTTCCCTTGAAGAGGAAAGGGTGATGCAGTAAAGTAGCGTAAGTATTCCCCTCAGTTTTTTAGAACCAAGGTATCAATCCAGTAGGAGACCACGCTCAAGTCCCACACACCTACACAAACAAATAAGAACCTTGCAACCAATGCGATAAAGGGGTTGTCAATACCTTCACGGCCACTTGCAAAAGTGAGATCTGATAGAGATGATAAGATAATATTTTTGGTATTTTTATGATAAAGAGTAAAAGTAAAGATTGCAAAGTAAAATAATGACGACAGAAATAGCTAGTTGACAGGAGATTAATATGACAGAAAATAGACCCGGGGGCCATAGGTTTCACTAGTGGCTTCTCTCAAGAGCATAAGTATTATGGTGGGTAAACGAATTACTGTCGAGCAATTGATAGAATTGAGCATAGTTATGAGAATATCTAGGTATGATCATGTATATAGGCATCACGTCCGTGACAAGTAGACCGACTCCTTCCTGCATCTACTACTATTACTCCACACATCGACCGCTATCCAGCATGCATCTAGAGTATTAAGTTCATAAGAATGGAGTAACGCTTTACAAGATGACATGATGTAGAGGGATAAACTCAAGCAATATGATATAAACCCCATCTTTTTATCCTCGATGGAAACAATACAATACGTGTCGTTTCCCCTACTATCACTGGGATCGAGCACCGCAAGATTGAACCCAAAGCTAAGCACTTCTCCCATTGCAAGAAATATCAATCTAGTAGGCCAAACCAAATTGATAATTCGAAGAGACTTGCAAAGATAACCAATCATGCATAAAAGAATTCAGAGGAGATTCAAATATTGTTCATAGATAATCTTGAGCATAAACCCACAATTCATCGGATCTCAACAAACACATCGCAAAAGAAGATTACATCGAATAGATCTCCAAGAGAATCGAGGAGAACTTTGTATTGAGATCCAAAGAGAGAGAAGAAGCCGTCTAGCTAATAACTATGGACCCGAAGGTCTGAGGTAAACTACTCACACATCATCGGAGAGGCTATGGTGTTGATGTAGAAGCCCTCCGTGATCAATGCCCCTTCCGGCGGAGCGCCGGAAAAGGCCCCAAGATGGGATCTCATGGGCACAAAGAGTTGCGGCGGTGGAAATAGGGTTTTGGCTCCGTATCTGATGTTTCCAGGGTATATGAGTATATATAGGCGAAGGAGGTCGGTCAAGAGAGCTACGAGGGGCCCACGAGGGTGGGGGGCGCGCCTCCCTGCCTCGTGGCCTCCTTGTTGATTGCTTGACGTCCACTCCAAGTCCTCTGGATCACGTTTGTTCCGAAAATCATGTTCCCGAAGGTTTCATTCCGTTTGGACTCTGTTTGATATCCTTTTCCTTCAAAACACTGAAATAGGCAAAAAAACAGCAATTTGGGCTGGGCCTCCGGTTAATAGGTTAGTCCCAAAAATAATATAGAAGTGTAATAAAGCCCATTAAACATCCAAAACAGAATATATAATAGCATGGAACAATCAAGAATTATAGATACGTTGGAGACGTATCAAGCATCCCCAAGCTTAATTCCTGCTCGTCCTCGAGTAGGTAAATGATAAAAACAGAATTTTTGATGTGGAATGCTACCTAGCATATTCTTCAATGTAATTTTGTTTATTGTGGCATGAATGTTCAGATCCGAAAGATTTAAGATAAAAGTTTAATATTGACATAAAAATAATAATACTTCAAGCATACTAACCAAGCAATTATGTCTTCTCAAAATAACATAGCCAAAGAAAGTTCATCCCTACAAAATCATATAGTTTGGTCATGCTCCATTTTCGTCACACAAGAATGCTCTCATCATGCACAACCCCGATGACAAGCCAATCAATTATTTCATACTTTAGTAATCTCAAAAAATTTCAACTTCACGCAATATATGAGCGTGAGCCATGGATATAGCACTATGGGTGGAATAGAATATGATGATGGGGGTTATGTGGAGAAGACAAAAAAAAGGAGAAAGTCTCACATTGACGTGGCTAATCAATGGGCTAGGGAGATGCCCATCAATTGATGCCAATGCAAGGAGTAGGGATTGCCATGCAACAGATGCACTAGAGCTATAAATGTATGAAAGCTCAACAAAAGAAACTAAGTGGGTGTGCATCCAACTTGCTTGCTCACCAAGACCTAGGGCATTTGAGGAAGCCCATTGTTGGAATATACAAGCCAAGTTCTATAATGAAAAATTCCCACTAGTATATGAAAGTGACAAAACAAAAGACTCTCTATCATAAAGATCATGGTGCTACTTTGAAGCACAAGTGTGGAAAAAGGATAGTAGCACTGCCCTTTTTTTCTTTGTTTTTTGGGCCTTTCCTTTTTTTGGCATTTCTCTTTTTTTATTTGGGACAATGCTCTATGAATGATGATCATCACACTTCTATTTATTTACAACTCAATGATTACAACTCGATACTAGAACAAATTATGACTCTATATGAATGCCTCCGGTGGTGTACCGGGATGGGCAATGAATCAAGAGTGACATGTATGAAATAATATGCATGGTGGCTTTGCCACAAATACGATGCCAACTACATGATCATGCAAGGGAATATGACAATGATGAAGCGTGTCATGATAAACGGAATGGTGGAAAGTTGCATGGCAATATATCTCGGAATGGCTATGGAAATGCCATAATAGGTAGGTATGGTGGCTGTTTTGAGGAAGATATAAGGAGGTTTATGTGTGATAGAGCGTATCGTATCACGGGGTTTGGATGCACCGGCGAAGTTTGCACCAACTCTCAAGGTGAGAAAGGGCAATGCACAGTACCGAAGAGGCTAGCAATGATGGAAGGGTGAGAGTGCGTATAATCCATGGACTCAACAATAGTCATAAAGAACTCACATACTTATTGCAAAAATCTACAAGTCATCAAAAACCAAGCACTACGCGCATGGTCCTAGGGGGATAGATTGGTAGGAAAAGACCATCGCTCGTCCCCGACCACCACTCATAAGGAGGACAATTAAAGAACACCTCATGTTTCAAATTTGTTACACAACGTTTACCATATGTGCATGCTACGGGACTTGGAAACTTCCACACAAGTATTTCTCAAATTCACAATTACTCAACTAGCACAACTTTAATATCACTACCTCCATATCTCAAAACAATCATCAAGCATCAAAGTTATCTTAGTATTCAACACACTTATAATAAAGTTTTTACTAATCTTGGATGCCTATCATATTAGGACTAATTTCACAATTTAAGCAAATTACCATGCTGTTTTGTAGGACTCTCAAAATAATATAAGTGAAGCATGAGAGAACAATAATTTCTATAAAACAAAACCACCACCGTGCTCTAAAAGATATAAGTGAAGCACTAGAGCAAAAACTATATAGCTCAAAAGATATAAGTGAAGCACATAGAGTATTCTAATAAATTCCGAATCATGTGTGTCTCTCTCAAAAGTGTATTCATCAAGGATGATTGTGGTAAACTAAAAAGCAAAGACTCAAATCATACAAGATGCTCCAAGCAAAACACATATCATGTGGTGAATAAAAATATAGCTCCAAGTAAAGTTACCGATGGATGAAGACGAAAGAGGGGATGCCTTCCGGGGCATCCCCAAGCTTAAGCTTTTGGTTTTCCTTGAATTTTACCTTGGGGTGCCTTGGGAATCCCCAAGCTTAGGCTCTTTCCAATCCTTGTTCCATAATCCATCAAATCTTTACCCAAAACTTGAAAACTTCACAACACAAAACTCAACAGAAAATCTCGTGAGCTCCGTTAGCGAAAGAAAACAAAACACCACTTCAAGGTACTGTAATGAAATCATTCTTTATTTATATTGGTGTTAAACCTACTGTATTCCAACTTCTCTATGGTTTATAAACTCTTTTACTAACCATAGACTCATCAAAATAAGCAAACAACACATGAAAAACAGAATCTGTCAAAAACAGAACAGTCTGTAGTAATCTGTATCTAACGCAAACTTCTGTAACTCAGAAAAATCTACCAAAATAGGAAGACCTAGATAATTTGTTTATTGGTCTACTGCAATTGGAATCAATATTTTATCACGTTATGGTGATTTTTAAAAATTGTTTTCGTGAACAGAAAGTTTCTGGAATTTTCAGCAAGATCAAATAACTATCATCCAAGAAGATCCTATAGGTTTAACTTGGCACAAACACTAATTAAAACACAAAAACAAATCTAACCAGAGGCTAGATCAAAGATTTATTACTAAACAGAACCAAAAAGCAAGAAACAAAAATAAAATTGGGTTGCCTCCCAACAAGCGTTATCGTTTAACGCCCCTAGCTAGGCATAGAGATTTCAATGATGCTCACATGAAAGACAAGAGTTGAAGCACAAAGAGAGCATCATAAAACACGTGACAAACACATATAAGTCTAACATACTTCCTATGCATAGGCATCTTATAAGCAAACAAATTATCATAGCAAGTAAAAATTAGCATATGCAAGGAAGAAGAAAGAGACGATAGCAATCTCAACATAATGACAGGTAATTTAGCAACATGAAAATTTCGCCAACCATATTTTCCTCTCTCATAATAATTACATGTGGAATCATATTCAAATTCACAATATAGCCATCACATAAAATTTTCTCTACATGATCCACATGCATGCAAAGTTGACACTCTTCCAAAATAGTGGGAATATCATTAACTAAAGTCATGACCTCTCCAAACCCACTTTTATCAAAAATACCATAAGATTGAATATTCTCCAAATATGTGGGATCTAAAGTTGACACTCTTCCTAACCCACTTTCAATATTATTGCAAACACTATTATCAATCTCATATTCATCATGGGGCTTAAACAAATTTTGAAGATCATAAGAAGAATCACGCCAATCATGATCATTGCAACAAGTAGTAGACATAGCAAAACTAGCATCCCCAAGCTTAGGTTTTTGCATATTATTAGCACAATTGACATCAATAGAATTTATAATAACATCATTGCAATTAGGCTTTTCATCGAAGGAACTATCAAGTATGGGTGCAATAGCAACGATCTCATGTTTAACATAAGGAACTATAGCAAATTCATCTTCATAAATATTGGCATCATGGCCACAAGAATAGCAAGCATCATGTTCATCAAGGGATATTTCAATCAAATCATCGGAATCATAATTATCTATAGATTCATGCATATCATTATTTTCTTCAGAAGCAACGGTCATTCTTTCAATAAATTCTTTGACATAGACATTATGAGCATAGTTTTCATAGCAATATGTAAGTATGTTAAAATTTTCAGATTCGTAGAGAGTAATATCATACTTTTGAATCAAAGAAGCAACTTCATAAGCACCCTTAAAAGCAACAACTTCAATTTGTTCGATATCGTAGTAACTATAAACACCCTTTGCATAAGAAGATAAGATTTCATTATCATTAAACTCAAATAGGTAGGGGAGGTGTTTTTTAGGGTTCTTAGAGCAACAAGTAAAATCATAAATTTCACAAAGATTCCAAGCATAACACAGCAATCTGTTTATTTGATCCCATAAGAGTTTCCCTTTTTCAGACAAACGGTGACGCACAAAATGAGCATGCTCATCTAAAGATTTCCCATCAACTAGGCTACTTGGGGTTTCAGCACGAGCGCATCAGGATCGAAGATGATCCAAGTAGAACACTTTATGTGGATCCATATCAATAGATTTTTAGCAAGCAAAGATGCAAGCAAATAGAAGGCACGAGGAAACACAAACAAAAAGACATACGGGAAGAAGTCAAAGAAAGTGGGGGAGAGGAAAACGAGAGGCAAATGGCAAATAATGTAATGCGAGGGATAAGAGTTTGTGATGGGTACTTGGTATGTCTTGACTTGGCGTAGATCTCCACGGCAACGGCGCCATAAATCCTTCTTGCTACCTCTTGAGCACTGCGTTGGTTTTTCCCTTGAAGAGGAAAGGGTGATGCAGTGAAGTAGCGTAAGTATTTCCCTCAGTTTTTGAGAACCAAGGTATCAATCCAGTAGGAGACCACGCTCAAGTCCCACGCACCTACACAAACAAATAAGAACCTTGCAACCGACGTGATAAAGGGGTTGTCAATCCCTTCACGGCCACTTGCAAAAGTGAGATCTGATAGAGATGATAAGATAATACTTTTGGTATTTTTATGATAAAGAGTAAAAGTAAAGATTGCAAAGTAAAATAAATAACGACAGAAATAGCTAGTTGACAGGAGATTAATATGATGGAAAATAGACCCGGGGGCCATTGGTTTCACTAGTGGCTTCTCTCAAGAGCATAAGTATTATGGTGGGTAAACGAATTACTGTCGAGCAATCGATAGAATTGAGCATAGTTATGAGAATATCTAGGTATGATCATGTATATAGGCATCACGTCCGTGACAAGTAGACCGACTCCTGCCTGCATCTACTACTATTACTCCACACATCGACCGCTATCCAGCATGCATCTAGAGTATTAAGTTCATAAGAATGGAGTAACGCTTTAAGCAAGATGACATGATGTAGAGGGATAAACTCAATCAATATGATATAAACACCATCTTTTTATCCTCGATGGCAACAATACAATACGTGTCGTTTCCCCTACTGTCACTGGGATTGAGCACCGCAAGATTGAACCCAAAGCTAAGCACTTCTCCCATTGCAAGAAAGATCAATCTAGTAGGCCAAACCAAACTGATAATTCGAAGAGACTTGCAAAGACAACCAATCATACATAAAAGAATTCAGAGGAGATTCAAATATTGTTCATAGATAATCTTGATCATAAACCCACAATTCATCGGATCTCGACAAACACACCGCAAAAGAAGATTACATCGAATAGATCTCCAAGAGAATCGAGGAGAACTTTGTATTGAGATCCAAAGAGAGAGAAGAAGCCATCTAGCTAATAACTATGGACCCGAAGGTCTGAGGTAAACTACTCACACATCATCGGAGAGGCTATGTTGCTGATGTAGAAGCCCTCCGTGATCAATGCCCCCTCCGGTGGAGCGCCGGAAAAGGCCCCAAGATGGGATCTTACGGGTACAGAGAGTTGCGGTGGTGGAAATATGGTTTTGGCTCCGTATCTGATGTTTCCAGGGTATATGAGTATATATAGGCGAAGGAGGTCGGTCAGGAGAGCTACGAGGGGCCCACGAGGGTGGGGGGCAGGCGCGCCTCCCTGCCTCATGGCCTCCTCGTTGATTGCTTGACGTCCACTCCAAGTCCTCTGGATCATGTTTGTTCCGAAAATCATGTTCCCGAAGGTTTCATTCCGTTTGGACTCCGTTTGATATCCTTTTCCTTCGAAACACTGAAATAGGCAAAAAACAGCAATTTGGGCTGGGCCTCCGGTTAATAGGTTAGTCCCAAAAATAATATAAAAGTGTATAATAAAGCCCATCAAACATCCAAAACAGAATATATAATAGCATGGAACAATCAAAAATTATAGATACGTTGGAGACGTATCAATGAACAGTGAGCGTTGTTGGGGGTTGGATGAACAGTTCCCGATGGGGGTTGGATGAACAGGACCCCGTGGTAGGAGAGGTCGTTGCCGGTGGATGAACAGGACCCCGATCGAGCCGGTTGGGGGTGGATGAACAGGACCCCATGGAGGGCTGGTTGAATAGTAGCCGGTGGAGGCTGGATGAACAGGAGCTGTTGGAGAAAGGAGGGAGACGCCATGGATGAACAGTAGCAGGTGGAGGCTGGAGGAGGTCGATGGTGGATGAACAATAGCCCGTGGAGGCTGGAGGAGGTCGACGGTGGATGAACAATAGCCCGTTGAGTCCCGTTTTGCGGTACGTCACACCCCTCCCGATGAACATGACCTCGTTTCGACCTTAGGAGGTTGAAGAGAAGTCCGTTTCCTCCGTTTTGCGGTATGACACACCCCTCCCAATCATCAGGACCCTGTTTTGACCGTAGGAGGTCGAAGAGAAGTCCGTTTCCTCCGTTTTGCGGTACGCCACACCCCTCCCGATGAACAGGATCCCATTTCGACCATAGGCGGTCGAACAGAAGGCCGTTTCCTCCATTCTGCGGTACGCCAAGCCTCGTTTAGGCTGTTCCGTCCAAGCCGGTTGGCTCCTGATGAACAAGGCGCATTTTGTTGCCTCCCGATGAACATGACGTAGTTTCTCCGTTCCGACCCAGCCGGTTGGCTGCCGATGAACAGGACGCCGTTGCTTCCTTCCGATGCCTCTCCATGTACACAAGCCCTGGCTGTACGTATGCGCGGGTAGGCGTTCGGGACACCGCCCATATGTATGTACGTGGCCGTATTTACTTTCTTGCACCCTGGCTGTACGTACATGTACACGATATAGACGGGACTGCGTTACATGTGACGTCCGTGCCTCTACTATGACATGTGCACTTCCTTACTCCACCACGGTTTTCATCGATGTAGCCTGCAGACAGACCGGTCGACCAGTATGTACGTACGCGTTCGCTACCAGACAGACAACTCTACATATGGTTCGACCGGGTGGGTCCCAGCTGGCAGGGAGAATAAGGAGGCAGTTCCTTGCATGCGAAGATATAGCTGGTGGGTCCCAGCTGTCAGGGAGGATAAGGAGGCACTTCCTTGTGTGCGAAGATATAGCTGGTGGGTCCCAGCTGCCAGGGGGAGAATCATATTTTTCCCATAATATGGACGCACTTCCTTGCGTGCGAAGATGTAGCTGGTGGGTCCCAGCAGTCAAGGGGGAAACATTTTGTTGTGAAATACGGTGGCCCGTCCGGTGGGTCCCTGCTGTCAGGTGGAGGAATCATTATTTTGCGCATAATAAGGAGGCACTTCCTTGCTGTGGCCGTGGACCCAGCTGTCAGCCTCTCCACGTATAGTCCTCTTCCGATGGAAGTCGTTCCTTGACCACATTGACCATGCCGCGCCGAGAGCCCCAAGGCGGTGGACGACAGCGAGGCCTAGGAAGGGGACGACGCGGAGCCGGGGAAGCGCGATAGTGGATGCCCACGCGGAGAGGAGTACGAGGGTTGACTGGTTCGACTGTGATGTGAGGCTGCCGTCGCCACAGAATAACAAGGGTTGTGGGTGAGTAGAGAGATGGCCTGGCCAGAGGTTGGAGTAGGGTGGGGCACTGAGGCCTGCGTGGCAGTAGAGCCGGCCACGAGAGGCAGGAACAGGCGGCATGACCGGCGCTGGTTTGGGCGGCTGGAGCAAGAAGACCAGAGGTTGAAGAAGCACTACAGCCGTTGGATGGACATCGTACGGTCACTGGAGCTAGAATCGTCCATATTGACTAAGTTGACAAAGCCCTCCGTCCGCATCAACTTAGTGGGCCCACAAGTCAGCCTCCCACTATGGTGGGTCCCAGATAGCAGGGGGATTATTCATTTTTGTGTGCGTAATAAGGAGGCACTTCCTTACATGCGAATATATAGCTGGTGGGTCCGAGCTGTTAGTGGGAGGAACTTTTTTTTCACGAAATACAGAGGCCCTTCCGGTGGGTCCCAGCTGTCAGGTGGAGGAATCATTATTTTGCGCATAATAAGGAGGCACTTCCTTGCGTGCGGCCGTGGACTCAGCTGCCAGCCTCTCCACGTACAGTCCTCTTCCGATGGATGTCGTTCGTTGACCATGTTGACCACGCTGCGCCGAGAGCACCAGGGCGGTGGATGACGGCGAAGCCTAAGAAGGGAATGTCACGGAGCCAGGGAAGACTCGGCAGTTGTTTCCCACGCGGAGGGGAGTACGACGGTTTACTGGTTCGTCTACCATCGCCGGAGAATAATAGGAGGTGTTGGTGAGTAGAGGGATGGCCAAGCCAGTGATGGGAGTAGGGTGGGGCGGTGAGGCCTGCGCGGCAGCATAACAGGCCACGGGAGGAGGGAGGAGGCAGTCCCGCCGGCGCTGGTTTGAGCGGCTGGAGCAGGAAGAGCAGAGATTGAAGAAGCATGACGGTCGTTGGATGGACATCCAACAGTAACTGCTCTCGTGTGTTGACTAAGTTGACAAGGCCTTGCGTGCGTGTCAACCTTTTTTTAGGAAAGTATATGCGTTAACCTAATAGGCCCACAAGTCAGCCTCAAATATGTGGAAAACAACATACAACCCATCTGCCATTATTGCTAATAAATGTACATCCCATTGGCTAATTCTTAAGGATTTTTGAAGCCCGTATTCTTTTTGTTACCATTACAGCCCATATTCTGGCCACGGTTAAAAATTCAACCAAATCTTCATATTTCGGTGCGGTCCAAGCTGTTTTTAATCCCGAAATTCTGAATCACGTTCAAACTAATTTAAAATAATAAATTTATATGAATTTAAAATCCAGCATAATTTTGACCGCAAAAAAAAATTAAATTCGAACTCTCGAAATCTTAAAAAAAAGATATTTGAAACAAATTGCCGGCTTGCTGCGTTTTCAAAATTTACATCCCATTTCTTACTACTTCATTTTCTGGGTAAGCGAATACATCGCTCACCCCTTGAAATATTTGCAGCCTAGCAGGGCTCAGAAAGGAAGTAGGCCTCCGTTGGGTATTTCTTTAAAAAATGGTAGAACTGGGCTAGCCATTTTCAGAAATGAAAAAACACAACTAGGCTCATGATGTGGTAAACATAAAATAAAACCGTGGCTAGACGGGCCACAGCCCCCGCACAGCCCCGTTGTTACTCTGATTCGTCTCCAAAACTAGTAAATAACAACGGCGTGTTCCTAAAAAAAGTAAATAACAACTGCGCGACCTGCTGGGTCCCTGGTGTCAGCCGCTCGTTGTGCAATTTTCTTGTTTATTGACTACGTTGACAATGGCGTGGGCCCCAGATGTCCAACCATTAGGAGGAACCATTTTTTGGGCTTGTAATAACAAGGCACTTACTTGCGTACTGCCATAACCCTGGTGGGTCCCTACTATCATCCTCTCCACATACAGTCATCTCCTTATTCCTCTCGGTTGTTGACCATGTTGACAACGGCAGACGGCGGCGCACTGCGCACGGCGAGCGAACCAAGGCGGAGGACGATGGCGAGGCCTCGGATGGAACGAACAGGAGCCATGGAAGATGCGCCGGTCCAGTCGCAGGTGGAGGGGAGTACGGGGATTGACTGGTTCTGGTGAGGGTGCGTGCTGGGGCTAATGTCGCCGGAGAATAACATGACATGTGGGGGAATAGAGGGAGGGACTGGCCAACGTTTGAGGGTACGGTCGGGCGGCGAAGCCGCAGCCAGCCGTGGGAGGCGGGAGCAGGCGGAACCAACGTGGTGGTTTGGTTTGGGCGGCCGGAGGAAGAAGACAAGAGATAGAAGATACACGACAGATGTTGGATGTCAATCCAACGGCCGGTAGGAAGAATCGTTTGTTGACTAGCTAGTAAGTCGACACCACCTTGGATAGGCAATTTCCTCGTGGGTCCCAAATGTCAGAATCCAAATCTGTCATGGCCATGTAGCCCTTCTTATGAAAATTTACAACCCATTTGGTGTGCTAGTTCAAAATAGGTTTATGGGTACTGGTGGGGGCTAATCACTTGGGTTCTGTAATGCATGGTGAGCTCAAGCAGCCGGCAAGAGTGATGTTATTTCCCTTGGTTGGGATTTGTTACAATATTTCTTTTTTAATTAAACAAATGGCAAGCCATTTGCCTTGTTTAAAACAAAATATGACAGTCACAGCCGAGTTGAAACCCAGATTACAAACCGTACAAAAGCACGAGGGTTAATTGTTCATCAGGTTTAGACAAAACCCAGACTGAACATGCATGGCAATAACATCTAACCCAACCACTGTTTTTGGCTGTCACAAACAAATGGGTCAGTCTGATCCATAAAATCAACATCCTATGCCAAAAAGTTTACTACCATATGACGACAAGTTGTTGTAAATAGAAGCCGAGCATGTTCAGAAGCCCATTTGTCGACCTGTAACTTCTTTTTTTTGCTCTTCAACATATCCATCCGTAGGAAATTTCTTGTTGAAAAACTTAAGCCTCATGGACAATAGTAACCTCGCATTCAACAGGAAGAATGTGACGAAGTTTATGTTTGCCTGATTGGATGCATAACCTTCCATCGTTATTGTCCTCAAACGAATGTCATGAGAACTAAGAAAATCCCGGTGCTTATTACGCCACCGATTGGTTATATGTTTTTCTCCATGTGTTGCTGCCTACAAAGAAATGAAGATTGAAAACAGTTAAGGTCTAAAAAAAGAGTATGTCGATAGAGCAACAGCTGAATGGTAATTCTAGTACAATATATATGGGCTTTCAATGGGCATGAAATAATCACCTTTATATACAAATTCTCCAGACATGGAAAGCATCGCAACAAGCCAATATTTTTTTAGATCAATACTAAACATTCCGATATTTAAGATCTTGACAGAATCCAATACCATTGATAGGCTATCGATGGTCAAACTCTTCATTGAGCATATAACAAAATATTAGTATCCAAAGTGTACTCCAAGATGATATAAAACTTATGCGCACAAATGAAAAATGCAGCTTGTGATTACAAAAGTGTAGATGATAATATACAAT
This sequence comes from Triticum aestivum, assembly GCF_018294505.1. Classification (NCBI taxonomy): domain Eukaryota; kingdom Viridiplantae; phylum Streptophyta; class Magnoliopsida; order Poales; family Poaceae; genus Triticum; species Triticum aestivum. Next base: position 138,850,798 of record NC_057805.1, read on the forward strand.
ACCTGAATAAATGTGGAGCCAAACACCATGTCGTGATGTAGAAACGGATCACAAATTACACCCAAGGCCTCAAGTTTAGGTGCAGAGACGAAAATTATTTGCGAAGGTTTATAAAAATTATCAAGGAGCAACCTTTGAAGTGAAGGGGCATCTTCGATGATGAGCTGTTGTCCTTCAAAATAATTCCAATGCTTTTAAGGTGAGGCGACTTTATTTGAAGACAACTAATATGGATTTCTATTCCCAAAACAATCAGCAAGCGCTCCAGGGTAGGGCAACTGGAGTGGATGATGCTGTGTAGTGAGGCCTCCGACAGATCAACCACCACAAGCGAAAGTCTTTTTAGCAGTGGAAGTCGAATCATTAGTACCAAATTGTCTGGTAGATGGCACCGGGCTATGGTGAGGGTGTGGAGAGAGGAGGAAAACCACGAGATGGACAACGGTGGTGTGGGCACAAATACTTGGAGTTGGGATCGCGGCATATATTTTTCGTAGTAATGGTAGAACTCAAGCTGCTGGAGTTTTTTGAATTAAGTGGATTTCAGCCAGGCGTCCACCGTGCGGGGTATGGCCACCAGGTAGCGTGCCGGGATGCAGAGGCATTGAACGGGGCCCTGGTGGGAGGAGACGGTGGCTCTGAGGAGATAAAATTCAGGAAGGACAGATATCTGACGACCGTCGAGATTAGGAGGCGTGGTGCGCTAGAGAGTGCGCCACCGAGATGAGAGGACTTGTGTGCGGCAGCCATCCTTGGTGGGGAGAAGGGAGATGATCTCCCCAAGGATGTCGTCCGAGAGATTGCTGATGCGGTCCACCGAAGATTTTACGGGTTCCTCAGATCCGGGTGGGTGGGGGGGGGGCTCGCCGCTTCTCCCCGCGCTGCCGGGTGCGGGATCTACAATCGGAGTCGGCACTGGCGGGAGCCTCATCTTCTCGGCACTGCGGCCAACCGACTCCATTTTCCTTGCGGGCGTCGCGCCGAGCTCAGGGGTTTGAGCAGAGTAGCGAGAGGCGAGCCTAGTGGCAGTGCGAGTGGGGAAGAAGGATGGCTAGGGTTTTCTGTAGGAGCGAGGAAGAAGAGGAGCAGTTGTTTTCTCTATGAGTGAGGAAGAAGGTGAGCGGGGGTTTTCTGGACGAGTGAGAAGATGGGGAGTGGGGGGAATTGAGGGGAGACGGAAGCGGGATAGTCCAGCGAGCTGCAGTACTTGACAAGAAATATGGGCTTTTCCTCGCAAAAAACAAAAACAAATGGGCTTTAAGATGGATAAGCTTTTGTATCGACCTAGTCAGCTGCCCGTGTTTCGTACTGGACGGACTTGTGCAAGAGGCAGCCCGAGACACTCTCCAGCTTATTGCCCATTCGAAAGAAAAAAAGAGATGCCTCCAGCTTATGGCTACTCATCAATAACCTTTTTCAACTTGGAAAAAGGTTATAGCTCCTTCTCTGGTCGGCTTGGCATCCACCAAATTAGAGGATGTGGTCCTGCATGTAGACACTCACACTGGTCGTAGCGCGGCAAAATGAGGTGTCAAACAACAGGCCTACAATATACTTACTAGATTGTAAAGGTTCACATGCTAGTCAACATTCACATTAAACTATGCTTCAGAAGATACAGTATGCATACTAACATTCACAAGCACATAAGTTCAGCATGTTTATAACCAATACAAAGCTGCGAGAAGGTGTAGAAATAAAGAAAATCGATCGATGCTTCTCTGAGCAAAGGGCCTCCCTGCGCACGCATTAATTTCCTGGGCATGCTTGTTTCTTCTCAATGTTGCAAGCACTTTGAGCATGTTGGCAACTCCACAGCTAGCTGGCTGCCTCATCTTGCAATTGATGCTAACACATTTGCAGCAAACACTAGAGGCAATAGAGATGGCTCAACATCAGACCATATTGTGCAGTTCCCCTGAAATCATCTTCATTGTCCTGAATCTGAAAAGTTGGAAAACAATAGCTATACTTAAACGGTGTTACAAAATAGTAGCACATATCAATAGCTCGGCATGACAAAACACGTTCATCTGGACGAAAGGGATACTGAACTACCTTCATAAGTAGTTAGTTGATTTCCACCTTCGGCTCACTGCTTGTTTGCTCCTCCACACATGACAGGATCGTTCTGCACTACAATCAGCAAGTCAACGTACGAATAAGCTTATTTCATCTTGCGATGGTCATTGTACCTAGTTACGAATGTAGGAATACCTGGAGCACCACGAGGTTAGCTGATAGCAGGTAGATGCAGCCATATAGTTTTGTTCGGTGCTACCAAAATTGAGGTTTGTGTCCCTTCCCCTTCTTATGAGATTTCTTCTTGAAGTTGGTAGAATGTGATGGCTTGTTCTTTGCATCAAACTTGCCTTTCCCCTGAGATTTTTTCTTGTTGTTTTGGGGCTTGTTGGGCTAGAAGTTCTTCTTGTGTACCATGTGGGCACTAGAAGCTCCCTCAGCGACTCGAGCACGTGTGTCTTTTCCTCTCTCCTTCTCTTCAATATCAAGAGTGCTAATGAGATCCAAAACAGAAAACTCATGTCTCTTGTTTTCCAGCGAAGTAGCAAAATTGTTCCATGAAGGTGGAAGGTTGGCAATGATGCTCCCAGCAACAAATTTGTCCGGCAACACACACTTAAAGTACTCAAGTTCCTTAGGGAGTGACTGTATCTCATGAGCTTGTTGAACAACAGAGCGCTCATCAGTCATCTTGTTGTCACAAAATTGCTCCATGACGTACAACTCGCTGCCAGCGCCCGAGGCCCCAAACGTGGCCTCGAGCGCAGCCCACATGTCTTTGCCGCTGTCAAACAACATATATGAATCCACAATGGAATCATCAAGAAACCTCAGCAGCGCAGCTTTGAAGAGGGTATCCATGTTCTCAAAAGCTTCGTGCCGTGTAGGATTAAGATCGCCCTCAGTCTTGCCCTTAGTGGCATCATAGAAGTACATGATCTGAAACCAGTATACTGCTCTTGTGCGCCACCTTTTATATTGCACCCCCTTAAAGCTAGGCGGCTTCAAAAGCGCAGCAAAACCACTCGGAGTAAATTGCCTATAATCAAGTTTTTGGATTGGATTGTTGAATAGCAATTTACTATGAGATTTAATCCGAATCAATAGTAAATAGATCATGATGACAATTGCAAAGATCAAAGTAATGATGCAGACTAAACCAGGAGGACAGAATCACATATTGTGCAGCGGGAGCAGAACCGCTTTGGTTGATGTTGTCACTCATGTCGTTCATGAAGAGGTTACCGAGGTCGGGGAAGAAGGTTGTCGTTGAGGAAGTCGTCGCTGGCAGCAGTCGCATGAGTGTGCTCCCCAAAAACCTAATCGCCCCTCTCCCGTACAGGATCACGAAAGACAAGGTTCCGGAGGACTGCTGTCCCTTCTCGCGGTGCAGGCCGGAAGGAGCGATGGAGAAGACTTGCGTGGCGGCGCTATGATCTGGAACAGTGCAAAACCATATGATACAGCGGCGGCTAGGGTAGAGCCTGTTAGGTCAGTCGTGCGAGTAAGAGCAAGTATAATAGTAGGCCTTTGGCCCAAACCCCACGTCCATGTCAATAATAGCCCCACTATCCAAGAGAATCGGAAACGGGCGAGTAATTAAGGCGTCCGTTAATTATTAATTAATGACTTAATAAATTTTCCGACAAACAAAAATATAAACCACGTGCATAGCTTTTGTACTTGGACGGGCTCATTCCCGAAGAGCGTGCGTGTAGGTTTCCTATTATCATGCTCATGCAAATGCTAGAATAGATCACATTATAAAGTGGTGCAACTCACACTCACCTAGCAGTATGGGACTAAACTTTAGTCCCACTCACACCACAGTTAACTTTAGAGCATGGTCAATAGTATAGCCAACGTCCGGCTATATGAAGTTGACATATCATCTAGAGCCAACCTAATAGCATGCTAGTACAGTAGTTAGTCCCTTTAGTATAATACTATATCATTAATACATGGCCCCACCTTTTGTCTCACAAAGTATGTTGGAGCTCGTGCTACAACAGGCTACAAGTTTACAGCCTGCTTCTCTTCTCTCTCCTCTTCTCTCTCCTTCAACTAATCACAAATACTATATTTAAATCCTTATAGCCTGCTTATATCACCTTACTGTACTTTCTGTAAAGTTACTCTCCATTGTGAGTAGTCTGAAATACCGGGCGTGCAGCGGGTGGTGCCCTCGGTCGGCGCACCGCTTCAATGGCGGAAGCAGTGAGAGGTCGTGTCGCCTTGACTTACCATCAATGTGGAGCGGCAGGCTCAGCTGGCGCCGGGCGGGAAGCGCGCACGGGAGGGGGGAAGGGGTTTTTGGTGGGCCATGAAGGTGAGAAGCCAACTTGGGATCGGTCTGGACAGGGAAATATCAGGTGCTCCAATACTCCAACTGCTAGTACAATAAGTTTGGGCTATGTAGAGGGCGTAGTAAGCAAGCTTCTCATCGTTCTGTGAGTTGACAGGACACATCAAAGTAGTACTTTTTTTAAACGTACATCAAAGTACCAGTGTAGTAGTCTCCAAAAAGGGCCGACCATGTCCATGGCTACCATCCCATCTCGTGCTCCGTCATTGAGTACGTGCACGATTCACATGCCATTCAAGAAAAAATTGTGTACGTGCCATTGAAGAAAAAAAATTAAAAACAAACACGCCACCACGTCATGGTCGAACTTTGATTCATTCGCGTGTGGTTCCCGACCCTCCACTAAGTGAACAACTACTACACGCGTCAAATTATCACGTGAGCTGCCTCTTCATCCAGAAATGAGCTTAATCGTGTACCCACGTGTGTGTGTTAGGGAACGAGGCACATAGTATGTGCGTCCGTGCGTGCAATTCTTCTCTTCATGCACACACTCCTTTTTTTGCGGGTGATTCGTGCACGTACTCGGCCTACGTTGGTGACCGTTGGTGAGTCTCAGTTATCTCTAATCTCTACATGTACATCTACATCTGCATCTACGTCTACACTACATCTGCATCTACATCTACCTCTACTATAGTACATCAAGTTTTAAACATGAGACCAGCCATTTTCTTGCATGACACGACCAACCCGTATCGCTTCTTGCTCCTCATCTCTCTCAAAGTGCGTCCGACAAGCGATTTTGCAGTCGATTAAGGTTGGTTCGCTCACACTCGGTCCCACATGTTATAAATCTAGAAAGAATAGTGATATGACAATAGGAAGTGCTCTGACCGGCGGACCAAACGCGACAGGCGTGCCGTGAGTGGCACGACTGGTGAGTGGGTCCAGTTTCTCGTAAGGTGACTTATGCACCTTGATGGAGGAAGCACCTTGCTCAAATTTGGCACTTTTCCGTGCATTCTCTAGACATTCATTAGGCCAGATACTCCCTCCGTTTTTATTTACTCTGCATATTAGATTTGACTAAAGTCAAACTTTATAAAGTTTGACCTAGTTTATAGAAAAAATATGAACATTTACAATAGCATATCTATATGATGGGATAGTGTATTCAATAATGAATCTAATGGTATTCATTTTTTATTGTATATGTTAATATTTTTTTTCTATAAACACTTTGTCAAAGTTTACAAAGTTTGACTTTGATTCAAGCTAATATGCAGAGTAAATAAATATGGAGGGAGTACATAAAAAACCCAGCTACGGCTACACGGGTGTGATGAGAAGGACATAGATTGTCGTTCGATCGTGGTGCATCCTACGGTGCACACGCGCGATCCGCATGCCTGGGGTTCTGGCCAATCACAATGCAACCCCGGTGGGGGTGAGCACACACAACTTCCAGAGGCGACGGAAATGAAGCGTGTGCGATAGTAAATTACCAAGATTGTAGGGGAATCCGAATTTCCTGCGTCGTTTGTCCTTGATCTCTAAAACACCACCGCACTGTACGGTTGTCCTTCCTCTCTCACAAAATTTCGCCCGCTTCTCTTTCCCCCCCTCTGGTTTACAATCCTCCGAATCAAACAAGGCACATAGGAAAAATTCCTAAGGATTAGAATCCTCTAAAATTCCTTTGAGAATCCTTCGAATCAAAAAAGCCCTTATACAGGGCTCAATTAACAAATCTCACCAACCATTGGCACCATGTACTTATGGTTGCTTCGTCCGAGCCACTTACTCTTGGAATATTGGAGTACGAGCGCATTCAACGAAGAGTGAAATGGTGGTTGGTTCGCCCGAGCAACTTTTACTAGTACTGCGGGAAAGGTGGGGCTCTGTGATTTGACTGCTCATTAGTTAATATTATTGCGGCGCAACGAGCGGGGTGAATCTCGCCAGCAGTTGTCCACTCAATATTGGTTCATGGCACGTGGACCCGGATTTTGGTTGTCCCACATGTGGGCGAAAGGAAGTTTGAATGATTTGTGGCATTGCTATCAAGTTTCCGGGATATGTTTATATGTACACATAATTTTCAAACATAATGAAATTGTGCTGTAATGCTATGAAGCTTTCAACTTTGGTTTCATGTGTCCTCTTGCCTCCAAAGTAGTCTCGTTACAACATTCCATCAAATACAAAGGAAACTAATATGCTTGATAATGCATCTCAATGATTCGCAGATCAGCGTCAATATTTACATCACAACTGAATACGAGGTTGTGAGAATGTGTACAAATAAAGAAAAATAAAAAAAATCGAAGGATGATGTCCGCAGGCATGGTTCCATTTCCTAGCGTTCATTTGTTGGCAGCTAGTTTCACGCAGCTCTGTGGAACGGAACAAGACATGTTAGCCAAGAAAGGATTCTATGTTGGACATGGACCATCCGATCATTTTGTGCAGGTCCACTAAAATCGAGCTGACCATCCCTGTTTGCAAAGATATTGAACAAGTGTGACTACATTAGTAGTAGCACCAGTAGTAGTTGATGAAACATACACACACAAGTAGAAGCCGGTCACCTTTGCAATCTCTCATAAAACTAACCAATTGTTGGAGAAGATTAGGTTCGGAGTTGGACGAGGAGGATAGCAAAACCAATCTCCCTTTGTGTAGCCGCACTGAAATGTAGAGACGTTGTCCACGTGACATTTTAGTAGAATTGCACAAGACACTCTTAAGAAAAAAGTGATTTGTGCAGTTCACCAAAAGGTCGCAATACCAACGAGGTGAAATGGATAGCCTGTTTGCAAAAAACAGGTAGAAAGGAAACAATTACTAGCCAATAATAGTTGATGACACATACGCCGACAAAAAAGAAGCACATTCTTGTCCTAAGGGAAGATAGCAGCACGGTTGTTTATGTAAAATGATGTGAGGACGAGGTTGCAACATGGAAAGTACGCCGGCTGAGCTACGTTTTGGGCAAAGAACTTGGGAAGATCCACTTGCAGGATTTTTCACATGCAGCAACGTGGGAAGATGGGCAGTGGAGCAAGGCCGGAGGAAGCTGTACCTGAGGGTCGTCGGGATGTAACTAGGAGGGTGACGGCGGCTAGGATCTGCCCATACGGCGGCAGTGAGCAAGTGGCGAAGGACCTACTGTGCTGGAGCTTGGTCAGAGAGAACGGCGGGTACCGCAGGTCGGGATGTGCTGCCTAGACGCCGTCGAACGGAGAAACGATGCACATCCTCCCTTTCTGCCGGCGGACGGGATGCGGCCGGACCAGTGACCCGCCTTGTGTGAGATAGTGTGACGAGAGACAAACCCCGGCAGGCACGCTCCATTGTATACAATGGAGCGGATTTCTTTTTTCCCGATGACAATCGTTTTATATTCTGTACGTGCCATTGAGGAATATAACTTTATTTAATATTAAGGCGTCAAGTCGAACTTTGTACAGAAATGAACTCCACCGTGTACCCAACTCTCCTTCGAGTAAACAATCGCTACACGCGTCAAATTATCATGTGGGCTGCCTTTTCATACAGAAATGAACTCCACCCTGTACCCACGAGGGTGTGGCCGGGAACGAGACGTGAGTACGTGTGTCATGCGTGCACCTCTTCTTTACGTGTAGGTACGTATGTGGGTGGGTGTGAGAGAGATGGTTTGTGCGAAACAGAGGCAATGTGTCGATGATATCTCAAACAAAAAATGTAACATATGCAATGTGTGTGGAACAGAGTCATGGATATATCATATATAGAGGGAGCGATCCATGAGAAGAGAGTGGAGGGATCATCGGCGTGAGATATCGATAGAATCAAAAACAGGGATGAAGTGTGTGGGTGCGTAATCGATAAATAGTGTCATCGAATTTGTGTTTGCCCACGTCAAAGATATAGGGCGGCTGGCCTACTGGAATGTGAGAGGGCAGAGGTGCAGTTTGTCTGTGTGGCATGGATACCTACCTACAATGTTCAACTATCGGTGTGTGTGTGGGCGGGGGAGGGGGCAGAGACCTAACTATAGAGAGGTAGATCGACTAGTATATGTGTGGAGAAGGAGAGAGACCTAGCTATGTATTGAGGGAGATCGAAGGTAGAGTGAAAGGGCATGTAGCCCCTAAGTGTGGTTTTGGTAATTGAATGACAATCTCTATGGACTAATGTTTTCAGTGACATATATTTGAAGGTTTTGTCCATAGATGGTGCCTCAAGGATATTGGATGGAATCAAGGATGAAGTCCATATATATGAAGATAATGCCTCAAGGATATTGGATGGAATCAAGGATGAAGTCCATATAGATGAAGTTATATTTGCTCTAAGCTTTGGTATTAAATGACAATTCCTATGGAGCATCAAGTGCATTGGATCTTATATGAAGATATGTTCCATAGTGATGCTTTAAGTTCTTTGGGTTGTTATGTGAAGATTGCCATCAAAGCATCCGAAGAAGTCCTCATGGTATCCCTCTCAGGATACCCCATGCACACGTGCTTATACCGTGCGCACGGGGTCGATGTCAACTCTCTGGATACCCCGTGCTCACGGGGCCTAGGTGTTGGCTCTCGAGATTCCATATCCAGCGAGGTTTCAAGTTGGTCTTCTGAGGATCAAGGCTTGAGAGAATAATCAAAGAGAAGAATTCGAGTTATGGTTTCAAGACAAGATCATGGTGAGCTCATGTGTTGGGTTTCGGTTGATCAAGCCTTGAAGCAAGCAACTAGAGTGAAGAATTCATTATGCCTCTCAAGACAAGATCATGTTGATCAAGTCTTGAAGCAAGCAACTAGAGTGACGAATTCATTATGCCTCTCAAGAGTTTGGGATGGAGTTTTTAGAAGGGCAAGTGGTGACCAAGATGATATTCATAGTGGAACTTGATATGGTCATGAAAGAGGCTTTGGTGATATTGTCTTGAAGCAATGAAGTGAAATTCAGAGTTCATTGTGGCTTTCAAGAAACCAAGATGGAGCTTGAAGTAAAGATGTTGGTTGACCAAGATGAAGCTCAAAGAGTATATCTAAGTGGTCAACTCACAAAGCACAAACAATGTACCACGTGAGATAAAGTGATCTAGTGGTATGGTAAGTAATTGTGAATTGTGCTTTGTTACCTAACCCATGCTATATGTTTGTTATGTCTATGTGGGTTAGGTGTTTCTCATAGGCTTGCATCAAAAGGAAAGATCTCGTGTAGCCTATGTGTGGATGACATCAAGTGGTGATGGTCATCGGATTCGAGGAGTCCAAGTGCAAGATGAGATGACATCAAGTGGTGATGGTCATCGAGTTCGGGGAGTCCAGGTGCAAGATGAGAAGCCGGAGGTTATATGCTTTGAAGCTTGCGGTCCATATCATGATAATGTGCATGTGAAGATGGGCTTGAGATAAGGCTTCCCTCATTGCATCATGAGGAAGCAATTCGAGTATCTTCACCAAGTGGTCGTGGACAAGAAAGGGATTCCAACTTGAGGCAAGCATTAAAGTCATCATCAAGCTCAAGTTGAATGTGCAAGGCAAAGGTATACCTTAGCTAGGTTTTCCTAGTGTTGCCGGTCTCATAGTGCTTGGTGGGAGACCGGATTATAGGTTTGATAGCCGTACTATCAAGAGGGACTCTCGGGCACGTAGCTTGATCACGTCGCATGTAGAGATCTCAAACCTTTGCATTACTTGCATAATTCTTTCTTGTTGATCTTGGGTGGTTCTCTATGTGAGGACCTTGTGCTTTTCCATAGCTTCAAAACGAGCCCAAGATCATCGAATTCGGAGTCCGTATGCCCAAGTTATCGATGTTTTAGTGGGCTGCTGCTGGCTGTCCTGGGGACCCCGTGTGCACGGGGTCTTTGACCCCCGTGTGCACGGGGTGTCCAGGATTCTGGGTACTCCGTGCACACGGGCTCGTACCGTGCACACGGGACCCCGTGCACACGGGGTCTCAACCCCCGTGCGCACGGGGTGCCCAGGAAATGCCCGTTGGAGCCCCAACGGCTAGTTTCGGAGTTTGGCTATTTAAGGGCCCTTTCCTCCCACCGGTTGGGGGTTGGTTCACACACATTCTAAACACCATTTTGAGCCTCTCTCCACCTCTCCCAAACCCCTATCTCCCCTCTATGTGAAGGGGGATTTGTGGATGGATTAGTGAGCCATTTGTTGATCATATCCAAAGCATCCCCTCTCTTCAATCTCCTACTTTCAAGAGTGCATCTTATGAGATTGAGAGAGTGAGTTGAGCATTTGTTGCTTGACCTTGCATTGCATTTGTTGCATTGGTTTGAGCTCCCTGCATCGATTTGTTCGAGTGTGAGCCCGTGAGTTTATTACTCTTGGAGGCCTCCGCCTCCTAGACGGTTTGGTGATACATTGAGAAGATTGTGAAAGAGGCCTATGTGGCCAAGGTTCCCCCGGAAGCTTCCTCTTGTGGTGTGCTCCGGGGAAGGGTGTTGAAGTGGCCTAGGTGGTCAAGTTCGTCCGGAAGCTTCCTTGTTTGTGGTGTGCTCAGGAGAAGTTTGTAAAGGTGTGGTGGTCGCCTTCAAGACCAACCCCGAGTGAATCGAGGCTCATCCGCTGGGGGTGACTCGAAAAGGAGAATACGGTGAGTCACTTGGTGACGCACCGGAGCTTTGGCTTCGGCACCGCTCTAACGGAGATTAGCACTCTCACGAGTGTGAACTTCGGGATAAATCCGCGTCTCCGACTCACTTGTGGTTATCTCTTACCCACACCCTTTACTTACCGCAATTCATACTTGCTCATATTGATATATCTTGTGCTAGTTGAATTTCTTAGTTGTTCCTACATTTACATATCTTGTGATATAGTTTGTGCTTGCTAGTTTCCTCAAGTGCCTATCTTGTTTAGCATAGGTTGTTGGTGCACTTAGTTGAGCCTAGCATATTTAGGATTTGTTCTTGAAAGGTATCCGTTTAGTTTAATTCCGCATTAGGATAAAGCCAAATCCGTAACATTTTTAAAACGCTTATTCACCCCCCTCTAGTCGTCATCTAGATCCTTTCATAGAGTGTTGGAGGGTTGGTGGCGAAGTTGCTTCTCACAAATGGTGGGAGAGGTCTGCTAGACAAACGGAGGGTACGAGTGCAATATCAATAAGAGAGGGGAGTCTGCCTGTCTATGCACGTGCGTGTGAGAGACGGGTCGGGAGGTATGCAAAGATGGTGGGGGGACGATATGGGTGTGGTAAGCAGATGTAACTACATAGGAAGATCAATCATCATGTGTCGGGGAAAGGGAGAGACATAAGTAGCAAAGTACGTTGATCGGTGCGTGGGGAAAAAGACTTACAGTCGACCTAGCTATATGTAGGGAGATCAGTAGGTATACATGCATGCATGTGTTAGAAGAAAATAAGGTCCGGAGAGACAGACAGGGGGAGAAGGATGCGGCTAGGAGGTGGTGCGAGAGGCCTACTATATCAAGGGGGGAGGAGTGTGCGAGTATGAGATCGATGAAAAGAGGGGCGGGAGTGTGCACCTGCGTGGAGCCGTATTGGACATAGAGGGGCATGGACGGTGAGAAGAGAAGAGGGGAAGTGTGTGTTTGTGGTAGGCACACTTGGCTAGAGAGGTATATCGACTGGTGTGTGCCGGAAAGAAGGAGCCGGGGGCCTACACACACCGTGGGTGAACGACCTAAAGAGAAATAATGAATGTGCCCGATGGAGGGGACGCCGAGGGAGGGTGAGAGGGGGGCCGGCGTGTGCATGCATGATAGAAAGTTAGCGGTAGCTACAAAGATAAGAGGATTGTGTGGGTGTAAAAGACGAGTAGAGATCATAATTCATTGTAAAAAAGTGCTTTCGGATATTTGAAGAAGATATCATAGTGTTTTAAACCGACACTTGCATGAATGAATATATATAATGGTGATACACATGGTGTGGTTATGAACATGTTATACTACATATAATACATAGAACATTGATTATAATTTGTGATAATGTGTGGAATTTGCAGCTCGGGGCTAAATACTTGTCATAATGTAGGGGGCGGGGCACTATACTTTGTGTGATAAACACGTTGTACGTATGGAACATGGTTTAGATTATGAATATCTAGTTAGTACATCAAATGTACTATTATTGAGAATCAACACCAAGTGTATTCAAAATTTTGAATTCGAGTTCATATAGTACACATAGTTCATATCTATCTCTATAGTAATCATGTGGTGTGTTGTTAAGATAATACACGAATGATGGTTTAAGTTGGCAACAATCATGATTGTAGATTCTTATTCAAATAGAGAAACGAATTCAAATTTAGTTCGAATTGCAGCGGTAGTATAGAAATTTGGAATGCACTAAAATGTTGGTATGAGTAGGTTACATGCAATATATAGCCAGCGAAAAAATTTAATTGGACATAACATGGATTCATAGCTTTGAATAGCATTTGTACAGTAAAACGGGACAAGACTCTCTCTTTGTGTGGTGCGAATAGTTTTATTTTTTTTGTTTTTTCGTTGAGGGAAGTGCGAATTGATTTGGTACGTACAATAAAATTGAACCCGCGCCTTGTTATATCCCAAAAATTCAGATATCCTGCTCCCAAAACTCGCACCTTCACAACTCGCGCCTTGCTATCCCGAAATTACAACGCACGTGAAAACTCCCTCCAGCTGCCAAATCCCGACAAGCGAAATCCCGCCTCTAACCCTATGCTGAAAGGGCCGCTATTCAAATCGGTGGGGGTACTTTTGTAACACACCCTACATTTTGGACAAGTGCGTCCCTAAGTCATGGTTCCCCCTCCCATAGCTTCCTTTTCACCATTCGAAATCCCACGCCGCCATAACCTATCTTCTCCAGCCGCGAAACCCCACCCTCCTCCGTCCGCCACCTCACCGCTGCCCAGCCGGAGCTTCTTCCCCGACGACATCATCCACCGCAACAACCCGACGTACCTCATCCACCTCCCCAGATGAGGATCCGTCATCGATCTCGTCGTCTCGCCGGTTCAGCCGCCCCATCCTCCACCTCCAAGGAGTTGCTCCGACGATAGCCGTGGCTGATCCATCCCCACAGTGCCGCCCTAACCCGCTCCATCGGAACCGCAACATCCTCACTGACTCCTCAGACAAAGCCGAGGCCTACTCGGCGCCACCAAAGAGGTTGTACACTCATCGCATCGCACCTTATCTTAACTCGACCTCCCAGTGCCGACGGTGCTCCATCCCGCACCCCCACGGCACGGTGACCTCGAAGCCGGCGCCACGGGCGACATCTCCACGACGGCTCTCCTCCAGTGTGAGGCCTCTTTGGCGGCGGCGTCCATACCAGCCGGATCTACTGCTGCTGCTCCGGCTCTCGCTCGCTCGCTCGCACGCACTGGTGCTGCTGCTCCGGCTCCCGCTCGCTCACGCTACTACTGCTGCTCCAGCTCTCGCTCACTCGCGCTGTCGCTCTGCTCTCCCCCTCGTTCGTGCTACTGCTCTGCTCCCTCCTCGCTCGTGCTGCTGCTCTGCTCTTGCTCTCGCTCGCGCTGCTGATGCTGGTACACGAGCTGCTTGTAAGGGCATATTTCTCCCTATGTGGTTTTGGTGATTGATGATAGTGCATTTGCGGACTAATCGTGTGCATTGAGCATTTCAGATATCTCATGTCTAGGCAGAAGACGATTCGGTGCCCCTCGGAGCCTATCAAAGACGTTGGTTCTCTATGTTTCTTTTTGGTGGATTTGAGTCGTAGGAAAGCCGTACTACTAAGAGGGTGTCCGCTTTGGAAAGGTTAGGGTGGAACACGTACACATCTGTTCCTTTGCACCACCTTTCCTTCACTTCTTTGGAGCACCATCCGTTTATCCTTGTTGCTGCGAGATGAAGGCCTCTAAGTGCTATAGTTTCTGTGGCGTGCGGTAGTACTGTTCAAGGGAGCAGTGGTACCGCAGGGGCCTGCAGTAGTACCGTCCTGCCGAGCGGTAGTACCGCTCCACGCGAGCGGTAGTACTGCTGCCTCTAGCCCAGAACGCTGGCGCATGCGGAAGTAGGCGCGGAAGTAATTTTTTACTTCCGCCCCTACGCGGTAGTACCGCTCCCTGTGAGCGGTAGTACCGTGCCGGATTTTCGCATGTCCAAACTCAAGGAAGTAGTCACAGACGAAATTTATTTAGTCCGTGCCTTTTCCCAGCCCAGTTGAGCCCTGCCCTGAAGTAGTACCGCTCCGGCGGTTCTACCGCTTGTTGCCTAGTGCAATAGGACCTCACCTGGCCTTTACCGCACGAGCAGTAGTACCGCACCAAAAAGCGGTAGTGCCGCAAGCGTGTGCGGTAGTACCGCGTCTCACAGGCTGAGTGGGTGGGTAACGGTTGGATCTTGTCCCCCACTATATGAAGGAGGTCTTCTTATCCAAGAAGACCATCTCTTCCTGTCACGACCGGTTTTTCAATAAAATAATTATTGAGAAACCAATCCCTGTTACGGACCAGCGAGGAAGAATTCCTTCTCACTGATAGACAATACATTGGTCACAGAAGAAAAAAAATACCAGGAGTACTAAATATAATACAAAGTTGAGAAGAGACTGCCCAACAATTTATTACATGCACGCCGATAAAACAATACGGCGGATAGGGTGGCAGACTACTAACTCACGATAATGACGATGGTGGAGATATCACCGCGAGGCGAGTGATATGTCTCCAGAAGACTACAGCTCTTCGAGCGTCGGAGTGAGACTCGAGAAGACTTATTGCAGGTGGCGGAAGCGTATACGATACAAGTGACCAAAATCCGGGATCGCGCAGGACTGACTGGGACTCCTCTAGGCATCGGACGCGCTATCAAACTCTTCATCCAAGAGATCGCCTTCGTCAACATCTGGCCAAATCAACAAGCCAGGTGAGTACTATGAAAGTACTCGCAAGACAGTTCGGACATAAGGTATAACAAATGCAAACATGAAACACATGAATAAGTTAACCAGTGCGATCAGACATAGAGATAATAAATACTGGGTGCCAAGCGAGGGTCTGAATGACGCCTCGAGCGGAAGCTGCCGAATAGTAATACAGGTGCCAAACGAGTGTCTGAAAGACTCGTCGAGAGGAAAATGCGGAATAATAATACAGGTGCCAAACGAGTGTCTGAAAGACTCCTCGAGCGGAAAATGCGGAATAATAATGCAGGTGCCAAACGAGTGTCTGAAAGACTCCTCGAGCGGAAAATGCGGAATAATAATGCAGGTGCCAAACGAGTGTCTGAAAGACTCCTCGAGCGGAAAATGCGGAATAATAATGCCACAGTCGGGCGTCGGGGCAACACCACATAAAGGGCTTATAACAGAAAGTAAAGGCAGTGCATGCCGCAGTCGGACGTCTGAGCGACATCACATAAAGGGCTTATATCGAAAGTGAGAAACGAGTACACGCCACAGTCGGACGTCTGCGCGACGTCACCTAAAGGGCTTATATCACATTTCATTATTACAACAGCTCGGAGACATAAATTATCACAAGCATGAGACACAAAATAAAGCTTGTCCATCCACTGAAATAACAATAAAACCTGAGATTTTACCACTTGAGCTTGTTCACCGGGGACAAGTTTTTCACATGGATAGATATGGATATAATGTATACACTACTGATCATGGATGCGATGATTTGGAAAGAATTGACTCTGCAGAGTTTGTACTTAACCACAGCCAACGGACTTCAGTAGTCACGGGGACTAGTTCCGTCTACGGTGTTCTGGAAGGAACACGTCTAACCAGTACACACCCAATTCAACCATCCGAAGCCAGGGATCACCCTCGGCAACATTCAAGAAAAACCTTGAGTCGGGGAGGCTACAACCTCGCGTAGCATGGGATCAAATTTCTATACGCGCGCTATAAGGGGGTGCCCCCCCTCTCGGTCCCATCCGGAAACACCCATGCCCCCTGACCGAATGACTGGCTTTAATCCTGGGCCAAGGTACCATCATCCCGGCCTCTCTGTTTGGTGTGTACACGGAAAGAGGTTACCAACTTACTAAACCGTATCCTGGCAATGAGACATGTGGTAGCACGGAAAGGGGAAGGGACGATAACACGGCTCCAACCATGTTAACATCGGAAAAGTCGGATGACACAAGGCTGGCATGCTACAACAGTACCACCTTGCTGCCCTTCATGTCACCACATGATTAGGCCACCTCTCATCAGAGGTCATCGCAACTTTGGAACATGCGGGAAAAGATCGATAACGTGGCTCCAACCACGTTAACGTCGAAGAAAGTCGGATGACGCAAGGCTGGCATGCTACAACAGTACCACCTTGCTGCCCTTCATGTCACTACATGATTAGGCCACCTCTCATCAGAGGTCATCGCAACTTCGGAACAACCGGGTCGTTGCCTTACGAGCAACGAGATATTTACCGACACTCATATGCCACACACAAACTTTCACATGAACATGCAAAACTTCTGCCATATCAAATGTCCAAACATGCTTGCCTGGTTCGGAGAAGTCGGAATCTAGCTCGGCGAAGTTCGCGGCTCCGTCACCTCTCCCGGAACCTACGGCAATCACGAAACGGGTACTAACGTGAAAACCAACACATGCACAGAAACTTTGCCAAATATTTCCCAAATAAATCCCATAAAAACCAGACAAAATTTTAAGAATGTCAGAAAAAGAATCACTCAAAAATACCTTTTTATTAAAAAGTTATAAAGGTTTCTGTCCAGGGACCTTTCTGTAATGAAACAGAAAAGTTCGGGACTGGTGGGTGCTCGAGTTGAAGCTCGGGACCTCTATTTATAGGCAGATCGACGGGGTGGCCGTGAACGGAGAATCTCCGGCGAGCGATTACGGCGGAGCAGTGAGTTGGCAGAGGGTTTGAGCGGTCGGGCAGCATCGGTGGATGTTACGGGACTCGTTTTGCAGCTAAACGGAGCTGGCCCTGGCGTAATGGCGTCTGCCCACGGTGAGGTGACCGCACGGGCTCAACGGCGGCAGAGAGCGCGCTCCGCGCCCTGCGGTTCACGACGAGAGCGGCAGCGCATTCGGGGGAGTGGACGGCCACGCGGCGGGCTCCGGTGGTTTGGGCGGCGCTGGGTGGAGTCGTCGGCGCCGTGTCTCCCGCTGGCGTCCGCAAAGCCGCCGCCGGCGTCGGTCACGGGGCGGCGCACCTCCTGCTGCCCGTCGCCGACGCCCACAAGGTGCCAGGCGCTCGTGCGGTGCAGGAACAAGTGGGCGAGGACGAGGAGCAAGGAGACGCGGCGGTACTGGCGAGATCGATGCCCGTTTCTGAAGAGAACGACAGCAAGCACTGAATTGAAACTCTGAAGTTACTGAAACTTGACAGTGACCATGCATTGCAGGTGTTCGACAGTAGGTTTTGGTAAAGAGGTAAATTTTGCTGGAGCTGTAACTTGGTGAGATGACCACTCAAAGCACCCAGGGGCTGCATGAATTTATTTGGAATTTTTGGAGAAGGTTTTGAATGAATTTCACCAAATTTGCCAAATCTGGTCCAAACTTGCAGCTGATGTAGTTTGAAAATTTTGAACTGGAGACCAGTGGATCTTCATGGTTCTAGGTTGAGGGTTCAAAGGACTAGGAGGGGAAAGAAGTTTGGTGGTAAGAGTCCAAACAGAAAATGGAGTTCCTTTGTAAATCTCCAAGAGGTAGAATAGAAGGCAGAAAATATTTGAATAGAATTTGAATGGAAAATAAATACATGGGGAGGTTCAACTTGCTGGATTTGATGTAAATCATGATCCAGAGGTGAGGGAGTGTTTAGGAGAGAGGATTTGCACTTATGCCATGGCAAGAAGGAACAGTTGAAAGTGGCAAAGTACCTTCCAAAAGCCATAGTGCAAATTCAGAAAAAGGTTTTCAAAAGTTCTTCTCCCAAATGAAAAAAAAACATTTTGTCTTGAGTCCAAATGAAGAGCAAGAACTCCCAAGGTCAAAGGCAGATCTTGGGTGAATCCAAATAAAAATTTTGCCATAAAGAAAATATATGAGAGGGAGAGTTCTCTTGAAGAAAATTTTTTAAATCACTCCCCTCAAGTCAAATAAAATCTTTTCAAAAAAAATCCAAATAAAAACTTGGGTGCCACACTTCCCTCCCCAAAGCTCCATTGTTGCTCAAAGCTCCATTTTCGCCCGATCTCTCTCCCTAGCCAATCAAACTTGTTGATTTTCTAGGGATTGGTTGAGAAGGCCCCGATGTACACTTCCACCAAGAGAAATTTAATTCCCCCACTAATCCCTTGCAGATCTTGTTACTCTTGGGTGTTTGAGCACCCTAGACGGTTGAGGTCACCGCGGAACCATATTTCATTGTGGTGAAGCTTCGTGGTGTCCTTGGGAGCCTCCGATTAAGTTGTGGAGATTGCCCCAACCTTGTTTGTAAAGGTTTGGTCGCCGCCTCCAAGGGCACCAATAGTGGAATCATGGCATCTCGCATTGTGTGAGGGCGTGAGGAGAATACGGTGGCCCTAGTGGCTTCTTGGAGAGCATTGTGCCTCCACACCGCTCCAACGGAGACGTACTTCCTCTCAAAGGGAAGGAACTTCGGCAACACATCCTTGTCTCCACCGGCTCCACTTTTGGTTATCTCTGACCTTTACTTGTGCAAGCTTATATCGTGTTGTATACCTTGCTTGCTTGTGTGCTTGTTGTTGTTGCATCATATAGGTTGCTCACCTAGTTGCATATCTAGACAACCTTTTTGATGCTAAGTTTAATTTGGTCAAGAAAAGCTAAAAATTGTTAGTTGCCTATTCACCCCCTCTAGTCAACTATATCGATCCTTTCAATTGGTTTTAGAGCCTCGTCTCTTTATTAAGGACTTCACCGTCCGAAGAGTATGGTTGACACCACAGACGAGGTGGAGGAGCACCCAGTGCGAGACCCACTTTGTCTGAGGCCGAAGGGGGATCCTCGGTCTCTCGTGAGGAGTTCAATGTGGCCTTGGACACATTGAAAACCTCCATGATGGCCGAGGTCAAAGGCATGCTTGAGAAGTTTCTTGATGGTCTCAAAGTTTCTACCACACCGTTGGAAGTGGTCGATCCCACTAACAAGGTGACGGATGCTAACTCCAACAAGGGGGAAGCTAATAGTGATCAAGTTCGTTTGACTATTGGTAGAAGTGGAAACGGCATCTTTGCCCATGTTGAACCTCCAATTACTTATGGAGGACCGGTTCCCTCCACTCATATGAATCATGTTGGTCCTCCTCCTAAGCTTGTGAAAAATGAGGATTTTGCCTCTTAGGTCTATCGCTTTAAACACCATTTAAATCATAGTTCTACTAATCTTTGGACAATTATTGAGCAAGGTTTCTACCCGCACCCAAAGCCGCGGATCATCAATTCAACGAGTCCGCTCTCTTCATTCTCCAAGTAGCAATTCCACCCGAAGATATTGCGCATCTCCGACCCTTCACCATGGCCAAGGAAGCATGGCAACATGTTGTTTCCATTTACAAGGGAAGCGCAAGCATTCAACACTCAAACTTTGAAGTGGTGCAAGATGAAGCTGATGAGTTTGCAATGAATGAAGATGAAGAACCTCAAGAGCTTTACTGGAGATTAACCACTCTCGCGGTCTCGCCGCGAGATCATGGGAGCAAGGATACAGATGACAATTGGATCAAGCGCAAGTTTCTCAAGGCCATGATGCCTTACCATAAGGCCATGTCCTCCGTCATCCGTCAAAGGCCGGACTTTCACGCCTTGTCCTCAAGTGAAGTGTTGGATGAGTTTGTTGCAATGAGGACCTTGGACAAGACCGCCGACAATGCGGTGTTGCGTTCTCAACAAGTAAAGAAGCCCAACCTTCCTTTGAAGGCCAAGGCTAGTGTGGAAGAAGAGGGTGAAGAGGAAGAAGAAGAATGTTGCCCCGAAGATACAAAATATGCTTATTATGAGCACATGGCTCTCGCTTCATGGAAATTTTCGAGCAACAAGAACTCAAGGCCCAACTTCAACAAGAACAACTCAAGTGGAACCAAGGGCAAGCAATGTGTGAGGACATGCTATAATTGTGGCAATGTGAGCCACTTTGTTGCGGAGTGCCCATACGAGAAGAGGGAAGACAATGGTGGCAAGCTTATCCGAAAAGACAAGGCCAAGTCCTTCCCCAACAAGAACAACTTCACCAAGAAGACTCCTCCCAAGGGGTTGGTGGCACAAGAAGAGTAAAATGAGGATGATGAGGAAGACAGTGAGATGGTTGCCATGGCCTCCATTGCCATTGCAACAACCCCACGGGTGTCCCTCTTCAATTCACCCAACGAGAACATCACCGCCAAGTGCCTCAAGGCTAAAGCCACCAACAAGGTAAGCCCCAACATCAAAACTACCATCATTACTAATCCTTCCTTGATGGATTGGCTTGATGAAAGTGAGGGGACGAAGGAGGAGGAAAATGAATTTGAGTCTTTTATGAGTAAGCTCAAGGGTAAATCCAAGAAGCACTTTGTTGCTCTCTTGGAACAACTTGGTGAAGCCAATGACGTGATCGAGGCTCACGAAGAAACCATCTCTAAGATGGAAAGGAATAGTCGTGACTATTCTGATGAGATATCGGATCTCTCTAATGCGCTTGAGGAAGAGCGGGTCATCGTTTGGCTCTTGAGGAGTCACACAACGATGATCATGCTAAATTAAAGAAAGATCTTGATCATGCTCTTGTTGTATCTCGTGTGCTCAATTCCGAGAAGGCTAAACTTGGGGTTGACCATGCTAGACTCAAGGAAGAGTTTGATATACTTGACAAGGTTCACAAGGCCTTGAAGAGTGCTCATGCTAACCTCAAAGAGTCTCATGATCAACTCCAAGTGAAGCTAACCAAGGAGAAAGCCACATTGCCTCATATGGTTTTAATTGATAATGCAAATGCTACTAACCCGGTTGTGAGCATGTGCATCTTGTGGAGGAGAATGCCAAGTTGAAGGAGCAACTTGAGAAAGGCCTTGTGTCTTGCATACAAGGTGAGGAGAACCTCAACGACCTTTTGAGCAATCAAAAGGAAGTTGTGGGCAAGGAGGGGGGTTTGCACCCAAGTCCAAGAACAAGAAGAAGAATGACAAGGCCAAACAACCTCCCCTTCTCAAGCAAACTTTTGTGAAGGAGGGAGAGGGTGCTTGTAAGGAGAAGAAGAACAATGTGAAGGGTGGTGGTGTCAAGAAGGGCAATGCCACCCCTTTCAACAAAGCCGGCGACTTTAACCCTTCTTATGTGTTATGTCATGCTAGTGATGGGCATGTTTATGCCAAATTTATTGGTTCTCCTTATGAGTATGATGAATGGTCTATTTGGGTTCCTAAGACCCTTGTTACTAACATCAAAGGACCCATTACAAAATGGGTCTAAAACCAAGCATTGATCTCTTGTAGGTGTTTGCTTCTAGTGGAGGATCATGGTTGCTTGATAGTGGAGCCACAAATCATATGACCGGAAGCAAGGACTTGGTGGTGGGCATGCACAAGATTTCATCTATGCCCACCAATGTCGAGTGGGGTGATGCCTCATCTTCTAAGGTATTGGGTCTTCGCAAGGTTGTCATTTCTCATGATCTCACTATTGAGAAAGTCATGCTTGTTGAGTCCCTTGCATACAACTTACTTTCCGTTCGTCAACTTGCACTCATGGGCTTTGCCACTTTCTTTGATATTAATGCCGTGGCCCTCTTGTGGAGCAAGACTCTTAAAGTAGCCTTTGTTGGGCATGTCGAGAATGGTCTTTATGTGATTAACTTTTCGGAGTGACCCACTAAGACCGCGACATGCCTAATGGCTAAAGTTGACGTGGGATGGCTTTGGCATCGCCGTTTAGCCCACGTTAATATGAGATCTTTGCAAAGTCTTCTCAAGGGGGACCATGTTCGTGGACTAACAAATATTAGTTTTGCCAAAGATCGTGCTTGCAGTGCTTGTATCGAAGGAAAGCTACATGAGAAGGCTCACCCACCCACGACTATCATCTACTCGAAGAGGCCCCTGGAGCTCCTTCACATGGATCTCTTTGGGCCTCCGTCCTTTGATAGTCTTGGGGGTAGAAAGTATTGTTTGGTGATTGTGGATGATTATTCAAGATACACTTGGGTATATTTCTTCAAGAGGAAGAGTGAGACCCAACAAACATCGTATTTGCAAATGAAGCTCAACGTCAACACAATGCAAAGATCTTGATGATAAGAAGTGACAACGGCACCGAGTTCAAGAACTACACCTTGGATGAGTTTCTTAGTGATGAGGGGATCAAGCATCAATATTTCACACCTTACACCCCTCAACAAAATGGTGTAGCGGAGAGGAAGAACCGGACATTGATGGATGCGGCAAGGACCATGATGGCGGAGTTCAAGTCTCCATACAACTTTTGGGACGAAGCCATAAACACCGCTTGTCATGCATCCAACCAGCTCTATCTTCGCAAAGGCTTGAACAAGACTCCATATGAGATACTCACCGGCAACAAGCCCAACCTCAAGTACTTCCGGGTGTTCGGGTGTAAGTGTTTAATTCTCAAAAGAGGTGTTCGTTTGTCTAAATTTGAGGCTAGAGCTCATGAGGGCATATTTGTTGGTTATGCTACAAACTCTCATGCTTACCGTGTCCTCAACAAGTCCACCAGACTCACTGAGGAGACGTGTAACATGGAGTTTGATGAGAATAACGGCTCCCAACTAGAGCAAAGTGGTACTTGTGACGTAAGTGATGAAATTCCTCCCCAAGCAACAAGAAGAATGGGTGTTGGTCATATCCTACCCATTGAGGAACCCCTTTTGGCTGAAGGAGAAGGACAATGTTCCACTCAAGTGGAACCATCACCGACTCAAGACCCACACGCTTCCGAAGAACAAAGTGAAGGCCCTCAACCAAATGAACAAGATCAAGGGCAAGATCAACCCCAAGATGGTGGTGAACCACCAAGTGATGCCCAAGGTCAAGTTCTCACCACCGAGCAAGTTCAAGATCAAGAGCAAGCTCAAGATCAAGAACAAGCTCAATACGACGCTCAAGATGATCAAGTTACCGCTCCTCAACTCTCTCCTGAGGAGGAATTGGAGCGTCGTGCCGCCAAAATTGCATCCAAGCTTACTACCAAAGATCATCTCATGACGAATGTGCTTGGAAGCTTAAGAAAGGGGGTAAGCACTCGTAGAAAATTACCAAACTATTGTGAACATCATGCGTTTGTTTCTTGTGTTGAACCCCAAAAGGTCTATGAGGCGCTCGAGGATCCGGATTGGCTTAATGTCATGCATGAAGAACTCAACAAATTTGAGAACAACAAGGTGTGGAGATTGGTGCCAAGGCCAAAGGAGAACCATAATGTCATTAGAACCAAGTGAATATTCAAGAACAAGCAAGATGCTCATGGGATTATTGTTCGCAACAAGGCTCGTTTGGTAGCACAAGGCTACTCCCAAGTCGAGGGTATCGACTACGGTGAAGCCTTTGCTCCCGTTGCACGCCTTGAATCTATTTGTTTATTGATTGCTTATGCCTCTCATCATAACTTCAAATTGCAACAAATGGATGTGAAGAGTGCTTTTCTTAATGGTCCTATTAATGAGTTGGTGTATGTCAAACAACCCTGGGGTTTGAGGATACCGAGTTCCTCAATCATGTTTACCAACTCGATAAGGCACTCTATGGCCTTAAACAAGCCCCACGTGCATGGTATGAGCACCTTACCGAGTTGTTGCAAGATCGTGGGTTTGAAATTGGGAAAATCGACCCCACTCTTTTTACTAAGAAGGTCAAAGGGGAGTTGTTTGTATGCCAACTATATGTTGATGATATTATCTTTGGTTCTCCTAACAAAGCTTTCAATGAGGAGTTTGCCGCTCTCATGACCTCGAAGTTCAAGATGTCCATGATGGGAGAGTTGAAGTTCTTTCTCGGGTTCTAAACCAAACAAAGAAGAGAAGGAACCTTCATCAACCAAGCCAAATACACTCAAGACATGCTCAAGAGATTCAAGCTAAGTGATGTCAAGCCGGCTTCCACTCCAATGCCCGTAAAATGCCAACTTGACATAGATCCCAATGGTAAAGTGGTGGATCAAAAGGTATATCATTCCATGATCGGCTCCTTGCTTTACCTTTGTGCATCTAGACCGGATATGTGCGCGGTTCCAAGCCGCACCTAAGGGAAGCCACTATGTGGCGGTCAAGCGAATCTTTCGATATTTGACTCATACCCCAAACTTTGGCTTATGGTACCCAAGAGGAGCTAACTTCAACCTTGTGGGCTTTTTGGATTCGGATTGGGCGGGAGACAAAGTGGATAGGAAGTCAACTTCCGGAGGGTGCCAATTTTTTGGTTGCTCCTTGGTGAGTTGGTCTTCTAAGAAGCAAAGTTGTGTGTCTCTCTCATCCACCGAAGCGGAATATGTGGCCGCCGTTAGTTGTTGTGCTCAACTTCTATGGAGAGGCAAACTTTAAAGGATTACAGTGTCATTTGTGACACAGTGCCTCTTTGGTGTGACAATGAAAGTGCCATCAAGATTTCTCTCAACACGGTGCAACACTTCAAGACGAAGCATATTGAGATTCGGTATCACTTCATCCGGGATCACATTAGGCGAGGGGAGATTGAGCTCAACTATGTCAGCACTCATGATAACCTTGCAGATATTTTCACGAAGCCCTTGGATGAAGCAAGATTTCGCGAGTTAAGGCATGAGCTAAATATCATTGATTTGAGCAATGTGGCTTGAACCTTTGCACACCCCACCATACTCTTCTTGATGTTTTGTTTAGGTGTAGGCATGGAAATAGGGGGAGTGTTGTTCTCTCAATGAACTTTCCCTCCCCCCATTTTGTATAAATTGATCAACTCTTTCACATTCACCATTGTAGATGGTACTTGTGCTTCAAAGACGAGTTTTGGTCATGGGCCCAAGGATAATTCTTCGCGGTGCCATACCAATTGACTCAAACATAGGTGGCTCCGGCCACTGCCCTCTCCTCTACAGGTTTTGGTTCGTGTTTGATCCTCTTTGTCTTTTTCGCTTTCTTTTTGGCCTTGTGTGTGTTTTAGTTGCTTCGTTTGTGCTCTTTTGCGTGTCGGTTGCTCGAAGTGTGCATTGCAAAGGTCGTGTTTTTCTGTCTTTTCGAAACTTGCACTTTCTCCGGTGTACGGTACTATCGTGGATAGCCACGGTACTACTGCAGGAGGTGGGTGGCATCTGTGTGTGCGCAGCTGCAACCCCGGCACTGTACTACCATTTCCATCACGGCAGTAATTTTTTGTTGCCACTGGAAGAGCGGTACTACCGCCCTGTGTGCGGTACCTCCGCCCGGGCGGTACTACCACGATGACCCGTGGTACTACCATGCTGTTGCGAGCGCGTGGGGGTTAAGAGTGGGCAGGGGAGTTCCAACTCCCCCATACCCATTCATCTCTTCCCCTCACAGCGTCTCTCTCTCTCCTGCCCAAGAACGGCGCCGGAGGACCTCGCCGGATCACCATCTCTAGCCACTCTCCTCGTATTCCAACCGGTGGGATCGATCCCCGCCTCGCCCTCTTGCGATGGAACCCGGTATCTCCCTTAGTCCCTCTCTTTTTGCCCCGTTGTTGTGCTTCTAGGTTTTGGGAGATGCATGTGTAGTTCTTGAGATTTTTGGCTAAATCTTTGCAAGAGGAGATTGTAGGAGAGTGCTAGTGTAGTAGATATGCTATTTGGTGTGTTGCAACAATATATTTTTGATCAACGGTAGTACCGATCCAATTTTACGGATGTTCCTAGATCCGTTCTGGCAAGATTCAACCTGTGCGGTACTACCGCTCCTCCCGGAGCAGTACTACCGCCTGCTCTAGCGAGATCTGCCCCATGCGGTACTACCGCTCCGCTCGAGCGGTACTACAACCCGACGCACGGAAGTAAAAAATTACTTCCGCTCTAGGCGTGGTACTACCGTGCCAACTCGGCGCAGTACTACCACGGCTCGAGCAGATCCGACTTTTTACTTCCGCCTCATGGTGCAGTACTACCGTTGACATATAAATTACCTTGTTTTGTCACACTCAATCTCATTTCTACTTGTTTCGTTCGATTTTGGCCGTGGTCTTTGCAATAATCCTTCTCGCTCTTCTCGTGTGTTTGTGCTTGTGTGTCATAGGTGGTGGCTCCAGTTCCAATGCCAGGCGCTCGAATCCCAGACGTGACACGAGCTCCAAGCGCCTTCGCAACCAAGAAGTTCTGGAGGGCTCCAGTGCCCCACAACGCAACATCAAGACCATAGCTACCAAGATCAAGGAGCCAAACATCGGCATGGATGAAATGCCTCAAGCGGAGTTTTTGATTCGAAGGATGCTCAACCCTTATGTCAAGCCTAGAGAGCTCACAAGGGGAAATGACTTGTTCTGGACCAAGCAACAGAATCTCATCTTCTTAGATGTGATCAAGGCCAAGCAGAACACCTATGTGCCAGTTCAGTGGATTGACATGGACCATCTGAAGAAGAACCGAGCATATTATGGTGAGCCTCTGGATTTGGTGGAGCAGTTTGGTATTGAGGAGATCATCACTTTCCACCTTGACTTTGACCCGGAGCTGATGGCTCAGCTCTTTGCTTCGGTCCACTTCCACACGGATGAGAAGTGGACCATGAGTTGGATGAAAAATGGCAAGAGGATGTTTGTCGAGTGGAAGGAGTTAATGGATATGTTGAACATTCGTGATGAGGGGCCTGATGTGCCCGTTGGTGCCCGCTCACATGCCAAGCCAGAGTCTGCTAACAAGAACAAGCTTCAACCCTTTCTTGTTGAGAAGACACTCCCAAGTGGCAAGAAGTCGTTTGTGCTGAACCCGTTTCTTGACATCATGCATCGGATCTTCCGCAACTCTCTGTTTCCTCGCATAGGCGACAAGGACAAGGTGCACTCCTATCTCGTGGACATGATGCTCATGTGTGAGGAAGCCCGTCGTCAAATTCCCGAACCTCTAGTAGTCTCTCATATCATGTGGAGTGAGCTTCAGTTTGCTGTGTTCCACCATAAGGTGCCCATCTATGGACCTTAGTTGTTCCTCTTGATCTCGAAGACTTGGGAGAAGCTCTTTCCGGGAGAAGAGTTTCTTGCTCCCAACTGGATTTGGCATGAGCCCATTAAGCTGCGCCAGAAGAACAAGTGGGCTAACACCACTACCCGGGCTGAGGCCGAGGCTGCTCGTATGGATGTGGATGAGGATGAGTTTGAGGAGGAGGAGGCTGAGGACAGTTCTGAGGGGTATGCACCTCCCTCTTTTGAGCCATCTTGGGGTAAGAAGCTCAAGGCCAAGATGAAGTCTCTGTTCCGCATGCAGGCCAAGGGGCAGTACCAGGCCCACGTTGTTCAGAAGGAGAGTCGTCGGAGTGACAAGAGGATCTTGAGGAAGCTTGGCGAGCAAGTCTCGAGAGGGTCAGAGAAGAACATCACTCCTGAGGCTGCCTGGATGGCGAAGCAGGGCTATCAGTGGACTGAGTCAGATGGGGAGTCCATTCCTGCTGCTGAGACAGATGAGGAGCTTGATGGGTGATCACGTCAGTGGGAGCTACCACCTGCGTTGTAGGTGTCCTCTCTGCCTTTTTGGTGTCTTGATGCCAATGGGGGAGAGAGCATAGGATTTGTGACTCTTGTGTCTCTTTGCTTTCGTTTCGTTGAACCTTCGTTGCTTTGGTTTGTTACTTTGTGTTGGTGTGCGTGTGAGACCAGGAGACTTATGCTATCATATGGTGTGAGACATATGCCCTCAAGTTTATCTTATTGTCTAGTATGTTTAGTAGGTTGTGAGCTTATGTTATCTTATGCCCTTTACTTCATGCTCACTTACTTTACCTTGCCTCAATGCTTATTATCACTTATATTATTGCAAGTTTTGCCTTGTCTATAAAATATAGGGGGAGTGTGATCCTAGTATGTGTGCCGTGCAGTCCAAAGCATATCTATAGAGTGCACACATCTAGGGGGAGCCTGTCTATATTTTATAGATGTTGGGTTTGCTTATGTTCAGTTTATATCCCTATGTGCAAATTACGTACTGTCATCAATCCACCAAAAAGGGGAGATTGTAAGGGCATATTTCTCCCTATGTGCTTTTGGTGATTGATGACAATGCATTTGCGGACTAATCATGTGCATTGAGCATTTCAGATATCTCATGTTCTAGGCACAAGACGATTCGGTGCCCCTCGGAGCCTATCGAAGATGGTGGTTCTCTATGTTTCTTTTCGGTGGATTTGAGTCGTAGGAAAGCCGTACTATTAAGAGGGAGTCCACTTCGGAAAGGTTAGGGTGGAATCAACGCGTACACATATGTTCCTTTGCACCACCTTTCCTTCGCTTCTTTGGAGCACCGTCCGTTTATCCTTGTCGCTGCGAGATGAAGGCCTCCAAGTGCTATAGGTTCTGTGGCGCGCGGTAGTACTGTTCAAGGGAGCAGTAGTACCGCAGGGGCCCGCGGTAGTACCGCCCTGCCGAGCGGTAGTACCGCTCCTCGCGGGCAGTAGTAGCGCTGCCTCTAGCCCAGAACGCTGGCGCACGCGAAAGTAATTTTTTACTTCCGCCCCTAC
Organism: Triticum aestivum; assembly: GCF_018294505.1. NCBI lineage: Eukaryota > Viridiplantae > Streptophyta > Magnoliopsida > Poales > Poaceae > Triticum > Triticum aestivum. Next base: position 138,879,671 of record NC_057805.1, read on the forward strand.
GCGGTAATACCGCTCCCTGCGAGCGGTAGTACCGTGCCGGATTTTCGCACGTCCCAAACTCAGCGTAAGTAGTCACAAATGAAATTTATTTAGTCTGTGCCTTTTCCTAGCCCAATTGAGCCCTACCCTGCGGTAGTACCGCAGGGGCGCGCGGTAGTACCGCTCCGGCGGTTCTACCGCTCGTTGCCTAGTGCAACAGGACCTCACCTTGCTTCTACCGCACGAGCGGTAGTACCACAAGCGTGTGCGGTAGTATCGCGTCTCACGGGCTGAGTGGGTGGGTAACGGTTGGATCTTGTCCCCCACTATATAAAGGGGGTCTTCTCCAAGAAGACCATCTCTTCCCTCCCCAAGCTCCATTGTTGCTCAAAGCTCCATTTTTGCCCGATCTCTCTCCCTAGCCAATCAAACTTGTTGATTTTCCAGGGAAAGGTTGAGAAGGCCCCATTCTACACTTCCACCAAGAGAAATTTGATTCCCCCCACTAATCCCTTGCAGATCTTGTTACTCTTGGGTGTTTGAGCACCCTAGACGGTTGAGGTCACCGCGGAGCCATATTCCATTATGGTGAAGCTTCGTGGTGTCGTTGGAGCCTCCGATTAAGTTGTGGAGATTGCCCCAACCTTGTTTGTAAAGGTTTGGTCGTTGTCTCCAAGGGCACCAATAGTGGAATTACGGCATCTCGCAGTGTGTGAGGGTGTGAGGAGAATATGGTGGCCCTAGTGGCTTCTTGCGGAGCATTGTGCCTCCACACCGCTCCAACAGAGACGTACTTCCTCGCAAAGGTAAGGAACTTCGGTAACACATCCTCGTCTCCACCGGCTCCACTTTTGGTTATCTCTTACCTTCACTTCTGCAAGCTTATATAGTGTTTTATACCTTGCTTGCTTGTGTGCTTGTTGTTGTTGCATCATATAGGTTGCTCACCTAGTTGCATATCTAGACAACCTATTTTGATGCTAAGTTTAATTTGGTCAAGAAAAGCTAAAAAATGTTAGTTGCCTATTCACCCCCCTCTAGTCAACTATATCGATCCTTTCACTGCTACAGGTACACGGGCTGCTGCTCTGGCTCTAGTTCACGCTGCTCCTCTAGGCGCTGTTGCTCCGGCTGCTATCTGCTACTATGTTCCCCGTCGATCGCCTGCTGATTTAGATCACTGTTTCTCTACTACTAGTGCTCGAGCAGCCTAAACTACATGTGAAGTGCCTCTCTGCTACTAGTGCCTTCAGTCCACAGTAACATTCAGATTCCACAGTAAATTTCAGTTGTGATAGTTAAGTTCAGAGTCAACAGTTTTTACCTCATCTGTTGTAGTCAGGTGTTTTTTGGTGATGTAAATTTTACGTCTATCACTTTTTCATAATGTATTTTACATCATCTATTGGAGATGCTATTAGAACCCCACTTGAGATTAACGATTTATGTCTTGTACTGCTTCAGCCTCGACGTCTTATAGCTTGCCGGAGCTGCCCCAACAACGGAACTATCCATCACAATAGAGCAGTGCCCTGGATGCTGTCTACAGATTCCTCAGATCTTCGTCCACACCTCCGACATCCACCTCTGCCGCAACTTCTTCAGCGACCAACCCAATGATGCTGAGGTTGACACGGCTACGGCAAAGAGGTTGTACACTTGTAGCATCACTTATTACTGTACATTCATGTCGATCCATTAGGACTATTTTGGTTCAAAGGAAAAAGTGAAGGAAAAACATAGCAATAGGAATATTTCCTATGGCACTCTACTATTCAATTATTCATGCATTTTGTTGAAAGGAATGGAGCAAAATATGCACCTGGACCTACTTTTCAAAATTCTATGCATGAAAACAAGACCAAGTGCATTAGTGGAAGAATAACATTCTAACTGTACACGCTTTCATATGGTTTCACTTTAATTTGGCCATGTTTCTTTGCATTCCCGCGCTCTTCCAATTCCTGTGAACCAAACACCCAAGTTGACAGAAATCCTGTGTTTACAAATGCTATGTTTCCCACGTGCATTCCAATCCTATTCTGGTGTTTTTACTATCCCTGCGTTTTTAGAATCCTGCAAGCCAAAGGAGCCCCTACAGAATTAGTTCAGTTACAGGTAGGTGTCGAAGAAAACTTTGTGTGGTTTGTCCTGCTCCTGCCGCGACGTCGTCCACCTCACCTGAGCTGCTCCATTGATAGAAGCATTCACCAAACCAGACATCACGACTCCTGGCCGTCTTTCGCCACCTAAGATCTCCTTCCCTGCCGCCGGCACCCACCGCAACTGCATCACCACCATCGACTCAGCAGATGAACCTGAGGAGTACACGGGTCCACAAGAGAGGTCACACTCTTTTGTTTCTGCTTATGTTATGCATTGCTTAATATTACCTGCTACTTTATCGTCATGTTCACCTCTTAGACTCCAAGTGAGGTCCAAATTAATGTTCAAACTTGAGTTTAAAAATTACTTGTGGGGCGCATATCGAGGCATCAATGAATAGTATCTCTGTCTATTATCCGGTTCACCTAGGGTATGCCTATGTTGTTCATGTTGGGTGGGAAACAAATAGTAAAGCAATCATCATCTGTCTTTTTATTAAATTAAAGCTATCATCAGCATGCTATCATTATTTTTGGATCCATCCACTGGTTGTTACCATCACTCTAGATTTCTGCATGCTCCACTATCTTTTTTGCGTATGCATGTCAGATATTGTACACAGTCATGCTGAACATGCAGATGAAAAGAGAAGAGTTTTGCGCGGCAATACAATGTCATGTAGACATCGCTTCATGGCGGTTTCAATGGCAAACCCTACCCCCCTCTCTAGATTGTAATCTAGAGGAAGATATCTGTTCTGAGGCGGATTCAGATGCAGCTGACCACTCCTATTTACCCCCCAAGGTGTTTGCTCTAACTTGGCATGATTATGTTGGTCATATCATGCATATGTTGCCTTGCAGTGCCTACTTTCGACATCATATATTTCATCTGCTTAGTTTATACATGTTCTGTAATGTCACATGTTTAGTTTCTATATCATATATGGTAATTATGAAGTCTTATCTCTTTTAGCCAGCCATAATATATGTGAAATATGCAATGCCATCCTGTTTAACCAGGCATCATATATTTGAATGATATCTTGCCCATCCTTTTCTTGATTACATTTCCAGTTGTCGACAATGTTTGTACATTAAACTACTCTTCCTGTGAATCAGCCATTTGAGTGGGCGATGGAATAATCTGGAGTGAAAACAAGGTCTTCAGAGCAGACAGTGCTACCTATCGAAGCAGATCTCTGGTTGGGTCCCGATAGCTCCTTAGAGATGGATTCAGAGACAGATGACCAGTACTATCCCCCACCGAGGTGTATGCTCTAACTTGGCACAATTATACTGCTCATATCATGCATATGGTGTCTTGCATTGCATAGTTTAGACATCATATACACAATATTCAACACCATGTTCTTAGTTAAGACATCATATATGCGAATGCCCTCTCCTTAGTATATAAATCACATATGTGAATTAAATCATGCGATCCTGATTACTTAGATAACATGTATATGAATTATGTTGTGTGAACCTGTTTACTAAAGACATCATATAATTATCTCATGCCATCCTGTTTAGTTAGTCATCGTATCTTTGAATTATGTCATGCTATGCTACCCAGTTTAGATAGACATCATATATGTGAAATTATGTCATGCTATCCTTTTTAGTTAAACAATATACATGTCAACTATTTCATGCCCTCTTTTTTCCACACTATCTATCGCATCTGTCTCTCATACAAGGTCTGTACATTCAACTATGTTTCCTGTTTATCAGCCATTTGAATTGGAGCGGGTGATGGCAGTATCTAGCGGAGTAAAAACACGGTCTTCAAATAAAAGTGCTACCTCTTGGTGGAGATAGCACCCCGGTTGTAACATGCACGAGAACCAGCCCTACCACACATAACCCAGACTCTCGCAGTTTGTACCCCTACTACGATGGACAGAGAACCAGCTTCACCCAGTCTAACCCCAACCCCAGCAGATAGTAACCGAGTTCCTATTGACACAACACCATCTCCACCATAGAGCTCCCAAACAAGAGAAGTTAGTAAGGCAGCTACAGTGCCCAAAGTGCCAGTACTACCACGGCAAACCCCAACTCCACCAGTTAGTACACCTATTCCTGTGGAGGAAGCACAACCATTCATTCGTAGTTTAGCATCTATCGCATTTGATGTTGTTAAATCCTATGTGCGTATCTTCCCATCATGGAAATATTATATTGAAGATGAAGGAAAATGCCAGTTGCAGGTGTTCGTCCAGGAGTTATGTGCAAGTAATGTTATTCATGGCAATTACTTTGCTTTGTACCATACATTCTACCTCCATGATGGTTATAATACAACAAATGTTCCCATTTTCTCTACAGAGAAGCACCGATTTGGAAACTCAGGATGAGGTAACATGTGCTAATACCTCTGCTATCTTCAAGAATACTTTGGTGGGAGTATCGGAATTACCTGAAGAAAATGTACTTCACTGGCAAAGGAACTCATCAAATTCCCTTACGTTCTCCTGAGACACATTTACTGGACGATGACTGGGAACGCCTTGTTCTGTACTAGTCCCGAACCAAGAATGTGGTAAGGTCTATGAGCTCATTTTTTATTTTTAAGTACTATATGGCTGTGTATTACTGTACTCTGTGTAACAGCCCGGATGTAACTTTCCATATTTGTAACTCCAACTCTTGCCATTTTCGGCTATGTGTTATGGTATTCCCTTCGTGGTCGGGTTTTGTATTTCGTTTTGCATTTTGTTCATGTCATGCATCTCATATCATGTCATCATGTGCATTGCATTTGCATACGTGTTCGTCTCATGCATCCGAGCATTTTCCCCGTTGTCCGTTTTGCAATCCGGCACTCCCATCTTCTCCGGTGCATCCCTCTTGTTTTCTTTTCGTGAGTGGGTGTTGAACGTTCTCGGAATGGACCGAGTCTTGTCAAGTGGCCTTGGTATACCACCGGTAGACCACCAGTCAAGTTTCGTTCTATTTGGAGGTCGTTTGGTACTCCAACGGTTAACCGGGAAACCGCAAAGTCCTTTTGTGTGTTGCAGCAAAACCCCCCTCCAAACAGCCCAAAACCCCTCTAAGTCTCTTCCATGCTCTCGGTCGTTGATCACGATCGTCTGGGCGAAAACCGCACTCCATTTGGAGTCTCCTAGCTCCCTATGCCTATATATATGCATCCCCCCTCCGAAACATTCGCAGATCAAACCCTAAAAAAATTCTCCCCGCCACCGCCGGACGCTCCCGCCGCCGCGCCTGCGCCAATCGCTGCGCGACACGTGTCGCCGCCGTCGCCCGTACGCCCGCGGCCCGGGGAGCCCGCATCC